>NW_027517155.1:0-47689 GCF_048772815.1 Callospermophilus lateralis
ATATTGACAGATGCAGTTTCGAACTCTAAATCAAACACGGTTTGTGGTAGCTTCTTGAAACTTGACACAATAAAGTAGTTCTACGTTCTATCCCTAAGGTTTGTTTCCTCTTCATGTAGCCTTAAGCAGAGACAGGCGAATAACACTTTCAATGAAAGGCATTGTTAAGCTTCCAAAAAACTACCATCTCCTGAAATCTCAATGCATATTTTTTCATCCGACCTTCATGATAACTTCAAGTAATGAGCAGTACACCAATCAAACTTGGATGTCCATGTTTCGTTCTCCTAGGTTGAAGCATTCGTTTGCAGGAGAAGTTTGAATTTTTAGGTTTCACTGCGTTTTCTTCTATATTGACAGAAGCCGTTAGAACTCTAAATCAAGCACGGTTTGTGCTAGCCTCTTGAAACTTGACACAATACAGTAGTTCTACGTTCTAACTCTAAGGTTTGTTTCCTCTTGATGTAGCCTTAAGCAGAGACTGGCGAATAACACATTCAATGAAAGGCATTGTTAAGCTTTCAAAAAACTACCATCTCCTGAAATCACAACATATATTTTTTCTTCCGAACTTCATGATACTTTCAAGTAATGAGCAGTATACCAATCAAACTTGGATTTCCAAGTTTCGTTCTCCTAAGTTGAAGCATTCGTTTGCAGGAAGAGTTTGAAATTTTAGGTTTCACTGCGTTTTCTTCTATATTGACAGATGCAGTTAGAACTCTAAATCAAACACGGTTTGTGCTAGCTTCTTGAAATTTGACACAATACAGTAGTTCTACGTTCTAACTCTAAGGTGTGTTTCCTCTTGATGTAGCCTTAAGCAGAGACTGGCGAATAACTCATTCAATGAAAGGCGTTGGTAGGCTGCCAAAAAACTACAGTCTCCTGAAATCACAACATACATTTTTTTCTACCGACCTTCATGATACTTTCAAGTAATGTGCAGTACACCAATCAAACTTGGATGTCCAAGTTTTGTTCTCCTAGGTTGAAGCATTCGTTTGCAGGAACAGTTTGAATTTTTAGGTTTCCCTGCGTTTTCTCCTATATTGACAGATGCAGTTAGAACTCTAAATCAAACACGGTTTGTGGTAGCTTCTGGAAACTTGACACAATACAGTAGTTCTACGTTCTATCTCTAAGGTTTGTTTCCTCTTGATGTAGCCTTAAGCAGAGACTGGCGAATAACTCATTCAATGAAAGGCGTTGGTAGGCTGCCAAAAAACTACAGTCTCCTGAAATCACAACATATATTTTTTTCTTCCGACCTTCATGATAACTTCAAGTAATGAGCAGTACACCAATCAAACTTGGATGCCCAAGTTTCGTTCTCCTACGTTGAAGCATTCGTTTGCAGGAACAGTTTGAATTTTCAGGTTTCACTGCGTTTTCTCCTATATTGACAGATGCAGTTAGAACTCTAAATAAAACACGGTTTGTGGTAGCTTCTTGAAATTGACACAATACTGTAGTTCTACGTTCTATCTCTAAGGTTTGTTTCCTCTTGATGTAGCCTTAAGCAGAGACCGGCGAATAACTCATTCAATGAAAGGCGTTGGTAGGCTGCCAAAAAACTACAGTCTCCTGAAATCACAACATATATTTTTTCTTCCGACCTTCATGATACTTTCAAGTAATGAGCAGTACACCAAACAAACTTGGATGTCCATGTTTCGTTCTCCTAGGTTGAAGCATTCGTTTGCAGGAGAAGTTTGAATTTTTAGGTTTCACTGCGTTTTCTTCTATATTGACAGATGCAGTTAGAACACTAAATCAAACACGGTTTGTGCTAGCCTCTTGAAACTTGACACAATACAGTAGTTCTACGTTCTAACTCTAAGGTTTGTTTCCTCTTGATGTAGCCTTAAGCAGAGACTGGCGAATAACACATTCAATGAAAGTCATTGTTAAGCTTCCAAAAAACTACCATCTCCTGAAATCACAACATATATTTTTTCTTCCGACCTTCATGGTACTTTCAAGTAATGAGCAGTACACCAATCAAACTTGGATGTCCAAGTTTTGTTCTCCTAGTTTGAAGCATTCGTTTGCAGGAACAGTTTGAATTTTTAGGTTTCACTGCGTTTTCTCCTATATTGACAGATGCAGTTAGAACTCTAAATTAAACACCGTTTGTGGTAGCTTCTTGAAACTTGACACAATACAGTAGTTCTACTTTCTATCTCTAAGGTTTGTTTCCTCTTGATATAGCCTAGAGCAGAGACTGGCGAATAACTCATTCAATGAAAGCCGTTGGTAGGCTTCCAAAAAACTACAGTCTCCTGAAATCACAACGTATATTTTTTCTTCCGACCTTCATGATAACTTCAAGTAATGAGCAGTACACCAATCAAACTTGGGTGCCCAAGTTTCGTTCTCCTAGGTTGAAGCATTCCTTTGTAGGAAGAGTTTGAATTTTTAGGTTTCAGTGCGTTTTCTCCTATATTGACAGATACAGTTAGAACTCTAAATTAAACACCGTTTGTGGTAGCTTCTTGAAACTTGACACAATACAGTAGTTCTACGTTCTAACTCTAAGGTTTGTTTCCTCTTGATGTAGCCTTAAGCAGAGACTGGCGAATAACTCATTCAATGAAAGGCGTTGGTAGGCTGCCAAAAAACGACAGTCTCCTGAAATCAAAACATATATTTTTTCTTCCGACCTTCATGATACTTTCAAGTAATGAGCAGTACACCAATCAAACTTGGATGCCCAAGTTTCGTTCTCCTATGTTGAAGCATTCGTTTGCAGGAACAGTTTGAATTTTTAGGTTTCACTCTGTTTTCTCCTATATTGACAGATGCAGTTCGAACTCTAAATCAAACACGGTTTGTGGTAGCTTCTTGAAACTTGACACAATAAAGTAGTTCTACGTTCTATCCCTAAGGTTTGTTTCCTCTTCATGTAGCCTTAAGCAGAGACAGGCGAATAACACTTTCAATGAAAGGCATTGTTAAGCTTCCAAAAAACTACCATCTCCTGAAATCTCAATGCATATTTTTTCATCCGACCTTCATGATAACTTCAAGTAATGAGCAGTACACCAATCAAACTTGGATGTCCATGTTTCGTTCTCCTAGGTTGAAGCATTCGTTTGCAGGAGAAGTTTGAATTTTTAGGTTTCACTGCGTTTTCTTCTATATTGACAGAAGCCGTTAGAACTCTAAATCAAGCACGGTTTGTGCTAGCCTCTTGAAACTTGACACAATACAGTAGTTCTACGTTCTAACGCTAAGGTTTGTTTCCTCTTGATGTAGCCTTAAGCAGAGACTGGCGAATAACACATTCAATGAAAGTCATTGTTAAGCTTCCAAAAAACTACCATCTCCTGAAATCACAACATATATTTTTTCTTCCGACCTTCATGATACTTTCAAGTAATGAGCAGTACACCAATCAAACTTGGATGTCCAAGTTTCGTTCTCCTAGATTGAAGCATTCCTTTGCAGGAACAGTTTGAATTTTTAGGTTTCACTGCGTTTTCTCCTATATTGGCAGATGCAGTTAGAACTCTAAATTAAACACGGTTTGTGGTAGCTTCTTGAAACTTGACACAATACAGTAGTTCTACGTTCTATCTCTAAGGTTTGTTTCCTCTTGATGTAGCCTTAAGCAGAGACTGGCGAATAACTCATTCAATGAAAGGCGTTGGTAGGCTGCCAAAAAACTACAGTCTCCTGAAATCACAACATATATTTTTTCTTCCGACCTTCATGATACTTTCAAGTAATGAGCAGTACACCAATCAAACTTGGATGTCCAAGTTTCGTTCTCCTAGGTTGAAGCATTCGTTTGCAGGAACAGTTTGAATTTTTAGGTTTCACTGCGTTTTCTGCTATATTGACGGATGCAGTTAGAACTCTAAATCAAACACGGTTTGTGCTAGCTTCTTGAAACTTGACACAATACAGTAGTTCTACGATCTAACTCTAAGGTTTGTTTCCTCTTGATGTAGCCTTAAGCAGAGACTGGCGAATAACTCATTCAATGAAGGCGTTGGTAGGCTGCCAAAAAACTACAGTCTCCTGAAATCACAACCTACATTTTTTCTTCCGACCTTCATGATACTTTGAAGTAATGTGCAGTACACCAATCAAACTTGGATGTCCAAGTTTCGTTCTCTTAGGTTGAAGCATTCGTTTGCAGGAACAGTTTGAATTTTCAGGTTTCACTGCGTTTTCTCCTATATTGACAGATGCAGTTAGAACTCTAAATTAAACACGGTTTGTGGTAGCTTCTTGAAACTTGACACAATACAGTAGTTCTACGTTCTATCTCTAAGGTTTGTTTCCTCTTGATGTAGCCTTAAGCAGAGACTGGCGAATAACTCATTCAATGAAAGGCGTTGGTAGGCTGCCAAAAAACTACAGTCTCCTGAAATCACAACATACATTTTTTCTTCCGACCTTCATGATACTTTCAAGTAATGAGCATTACACCAATCAAACTTGGATGTCCAAGTTTCGTTCTCCTAGGTTGAAGCATTCGTTTGCAGGAACAGTTTGAATTTTTAGGTTTCACTGCGTTTTCTTCTATATTGACAGATACAGTTAGAACTCTAAATCAAACACGGTTTGTGCTAGCCTCTTAAAACTTGACACAATACAGTAGTTCTACGTTCTAACTCTAAGGTTTGTTTCCTCTTGATGTAGCCTTAAGCAGAGACTGGCGAATAACGCATTCAATGAAAGTCATTGTTAAGCTTCCAAAAAACTACCATCTCCTGAAATCACAACATATATTTTTTCTTCCGACCTTCATGGTACCTTCAAGTAATGAGCAGTACACCAATCAAACTTGGATGTCCAAGTTTCGTTCTCCTAGGTTGAAGCATTCCTTTGCAGGAACAGTTTGAATTTTTAGGTTTCACTGCGTTTTCTTCTATGTTGACAGATGCAGTTAGAACTCTAAATCAAACACGGTTTGTGCTAGCCTCTTGAAACTTGACACAATACAGTAGTTTTACGTTCTAACTCTAAGGTTTGTTTCCTCTTGATGTAGCCTTAAGCAGAGACTGGCGAATAACACATTCAATGAAAGGCATTGTTAAGCTTTCAAAAAACTACCATCTCCTGAAATCACAACATATATTTTTTCTTCCGAACTTCATGATACTTTCAAGTAATGAGCAGTACACCAATCAAACTTGGATGTCCAAGTTTCGTTCTCCTAGGTTGAAGCATTCGTTTGCAGGAACAGTTTGAATTTTAGGTTTCACTGCATTTTCTTCTATATTGACAGATGCAGTTAGAACTCTAAATCAAACACGGTTTGTGCTAGCTTCTTGAAATTTGACACAATACAGTAGTTCTACGTTCTAACTCTAAGGTTTGTTTCCTCTTGATGTAGCCTTAAGCAGAGACTGGCGAATAACTCATTGAATGAAAGGCGTTGGTAGGCTGCCAAAAAACTACAGTCTCCTGAAATCACAACATACATTTTTTTCTTCCGACCTTCATGATACTTTCAAGTAATGTGCAGTACACCAATCAAACTTGGATGTCCAAGTTTCGTTCTCCTAGGATGAAGCATTCATTTGCAGGAACAGTTTGAATTTTTAGGTTTCCCTGCGTTTTCTCCTATATTGACAGATGCAGTTAGAACTCTAAATCAAACACGGTTTGTGGTAGCTTCTTGAAACTTGACACAATACAGTAGTTCTACGTTCTATCTCTAAGGTTTGTTTCCTCTTGATGTAGCCTTAAGCAGAGACTGGCGAATAACACATTCAATGAAAGTCATTGTTAAGCTTCCAAAAAACTACCATCTCCTGAAATCACAACATATATTTTTTCTTCCTACCTTCATGGTACTTTCAAGTAATGAGCAGTACACCAATGAAACTTGGATGTCCAAGTTTTGTTCTCCTAGTTTGAAGCATTCGTTTGCAGGAACAGTTTGAATTTTTAGGTTTCACTGCGTTTTCTCCTATATTGACAGATGCAGTTTGAACTCTAAATTAAACACGGTTTGTGGTAGCTTCTTGAAAATTGACACAATAAAGGAGTTCTACGTTCTATCCCTAAGGTTTGTTTCCTCTTCATGTAGCCTTAAGCAGAGACTGGCGAATAACACTTTCAATGAAAGGCATTGTTAAGCTTCCAAAAAACTACCATCTCCTGAAATCTCAATGCATATTTTTTCATCCGACCTTCATGATAACTTCAAGTAATGAGCAGTACACCAATCAAACTTGGATGTCCATGTTTCGTTCTCCTAGGTTGAAGCATTCGTTTGCAGGAGAAGTTTGAATTTTTAGGTTTCACTGCGTTTTCTTCAATATTGACAGAAGCCGTTAGAACTCTAAATCAAACACGGTTTGTGCTAGCCTCTTGAAACTTGACACAATACAGTAGTTCTACGTTCTAACTCTAAGGTTTGTTTCCTCTTGATGTAGCCTTAAGCAGAGACTGGCGAATAACACATTCAATGAAAGTCATTGTTAAGCTTCCAAAAAACTACCATCTCCTGAAATCACAACATATATTTTTTTTTCCGACCTTCATGATACTTTCATGTAATGAGCAGTACACCAATCAAACTTGGATGTCCAAGTATCGTTCTCCTAGTTTGAAGCATTCCTTTGCCGGAACAGTTTGAATTTTTAGGTTTCACTGCGTTTTCTCCTATATTGGCAGATGCAGTTAGAACTCTAAATTAAACACGGTTTGTGGTAGCTTCTTGAAACTTGACACAATACAGTAGTTCTACGTTCTATCTCTAAGGTTTGTTTCCTCTTGATGTAGCCTTAAGCAGAGACTGGCGAATAACTCATTCAATGAAAGGCGTTGGTAGGCTGCCAAAAAACTACAGTCTCCTGAAATCACAACATATATTTTTTCTTCCGACCTTCATGATACTTTCAAGTAATGAGCAGTACACCAATCAAACTTGGATGTCCAAGTTTCGTTCTCCTAGGTTGAAGCATTCGTTTGCAGGAACAGTTTGAATTTTTAGGTTTCACTGCGTTTTCTGCTATATTGACAGATGCAGTTAGAACTCTAAATCAAACACGGTTTGTGCTACCTTCTTGAAACTTGACACAATACAGTAGTTCTACGATCTAACTCTAAGGTTTGTTTCCTCTTGATGTAGCCTTAAGCAGAGACTGGCGAATAACTCATTCAATGAAAGGCGTTGGTAGGCTGCCAAAAAACTACAGTCTCCTGAAATCACAACATACATTTTTTCTTCCGACCTTCATGATACTTTGAAGTAATGTGCAGTACACCAATCAAACTTGGATGTCCAAGTTTCGTTCTCTTAGGTTGAAGCATTCGTTTGCAGGAACAGTTTGAATTTTCAGGTTTCACTGCGTTTTCTCCTATATTGACAGATGCAGTTAGAACTCTAAATTAAACACGGTTTGTGCTAGCTTCTTGAAACTTGACACAATACAGTAGTTCTACGTTCTATCTCTAAGGTTTGTTTCCTCTTGATGTAGCCTTAAGCAGAGACTGGCGAATAACTCATTCAATGAAAGGCGTTGGTAGGCTGCCAAAAAACTACAGTCTCCTGAAATCACAACATATATTTTTTCTATCGACCTTCATGATACTTTCAAGTAATGAGCAGTACACCAATCAAACTTGGATGTCCATGTTTTGTTCTCCTAGGTTGAAGCATTCGTTTGCAGGAACAGTTTGAATTTTTAGGTTTCACTCTGTTTTCTCCTATATTGACAGATGCAGTTCGAACTCTAAATCAAACACGGTTTGTGGTAGCTTCTTGAAACTTGACACAATAAAGTAGTTCTACGTTCTATCCCTAAGGTTTGTTTCCTCTTGATGTAGCCTTAAGCAGAGACTGGCGAATAACACTTTCAATGAAAGGCATTGTTAAGCTTCCAAAAAACTACCATCTCCTGAAATCTCAATGCATATTTTTTCATCCGACCTTCATGATAACTTCAAGTAATGAGTAGTACACCAATCAAACTTGGATGTCCATGTTTCGTTCTCCTAGGTTGAAGCATTCGTTTGCAGGAGAAGTTTGAATTTTTAGGTTTCACTGCGTTATCTTCTATATTGACAGATGCAGTTAGAACTCTAAATCAAACACGGTTTGTGCTAGCCTCTTGAAACTTGACACAATACAGTAGTTCTACGTTCTAACTCTAAGGTTTGTTTCCTCTTGATGTAGCCTTAAGCAGAGACTGGCGAATAACACATTCAATGAAAGTCATTGTTAAGCTTCCAAAAAACTACCATCTCCT
Organism: Callospermophilus lateralis; assembly: GCF_048772815.1. Taxonomy (NCBI): domain Eukaryota; kingdom Metazoa; phylum Chordata; class Mammalia; order Rodentia; family Sciuridae; genus Callospermophilus; species Callospermophilus lateralis. Next base: position 8,220 of record NW_027517155.1, read on the forward strand.
GAAATCACAACATATATTTTTTCTTCCAACCTTCATGATACTTTCAAGTAATGAGCAGTACACCAATCAAACTTGGATGTCCAAGTTTCGTTCTCCTAGTTTGAAGCATTACTTTGCAGGAACAGTTTGAATTTTTAGGTTTCACTGCGTTTTCTCCTATATTGGCAGATGCACTTAGAACTCTAAATTAAACACGGTTTGTGGTAGCTTCTTGAAACTTGACACAATACAGTAGTTCTACGTTCTATCTCTAAGGTTTGTTTCCTCTTGATGTAGCCTTAAGCAGGGACTGGCGAATAACACATTCAATGAAAGGCGTTGGTAGGCTGCCAAAAAACTACAGTCTCCTGAAATCACAACATGTATTTTTTCTTCCGACCTTCATGATACTTTCAAGTAATGAGCAGTACACCAATCAAACTTGGATGTCCATGTTTCGTTCTCCTAGGTTGAAGCATTCGTTTGCAGGAGAAGTTTGAATTTTTAGGTTTCACTGCGTTTTCTTCTATATTGACAGATACAGTTAGAACTCTAAATCAAACACGGTTTGTGCTAGCCTCTTAAAACTTGACACAATACAGTAGTTCTACGTTCTAACTCTAAGGTTTGTTTCCTCTTGATGTAGCCTTAAGCAGAGACTGGCGAATAACACATTCAATGAAAGTCATTGTTAAGCTTCCAAAAAACTACCATCTCCTGAAATCACAACATATATTTGTTCTTCCGACCTTCATGATACTTTCAAGTAATGAGCAGTACACCACTCAAACTTGGATGTCCAAGTTTCGTTCTCCTAGGTTGAAGCATTCCTTTGCAGGAACAGTTTGAATTTTTAGGTTTCACTGCGTTTTCTTCTATGTTGACAGATGCAGTTAGAACTCTAAATCAAACACGGTTTGTGCTAGCCTCTTGAAACTTGACACAATACAGTAGTTTTACGTTCTAACTCTAAGGTTTGTTTCCTTTTGATGTAGCCTTAAGCAGAGACTGGCGAATAACACATTCAATGAAAGGCATTGTTAAGCTTTCAAAAAACTTCCATCTCCTGAAATCACAACATATATTTTTTCTTCCGAACTTCATGATACTTTCAAGTAATGAGCAGTATACCAATCAAACTTGGATGTCCAAGTTTCGTTCTCCTAAGTTGAAGCATTCGTTTGCTGGAAGAGTTTGAATTTTTAGGTTTCACTGCGTTTTCTTCTATAGTGACAGATGCAGTTAGAACTCTAAATCAAACACGGTTTGTGCTAGCCTCTTAAAACTTGACACAATACAGTAGTTCTACGTTCTAACTCTAAGGTTTGTTTCCTCTTGATGTAGCCTTAAGCAGAGACTGGCGAATAACTCATTCAATGAAAGGCGTTGGTAGGCTGCCAAAAAACTACAGTCTCCTGAAATCACAACATATATTTTTTCTTCCGACCTTCATGATAACTTCAAGTATTGAGCAGTACACCAATCAAACTTGGATGCCCAAGTTTCGTTCTCCTAGGTTGAAGCATTCGTTTGCAGGAACAGTTTGAATTTTCAGGTTTCACTGCGTTTTCTCCTATATTGACAGATGCAGTTAGAACTCTAAATAAAACACGGTTTGTGGTAGCTTCTTGAAACTTGACACAATACTGTAGTTCTACGTTCTATCTCTAAGGTTTGTTTCCTCTTGATGTAGCCTTAAGCAGAGACTGGCGAATAACTCATTCAATGAAAGGCGTTGGTAGGCTGCCAAAAAACTACAGTCTCCTGAAATCACAACATATATTTTTTCTTCCGACCTTCATGATACTTTCAAGTAATGAGCAGTACACCAATCAAACTTGGATGTCCAAGTTTCGTTCTCCTAGGTTGAAGCATTCCTTTGCAGGAACAGTTTGAATTTTTAGGTTTCACTGCGTTTTGTTCTATATTGACAGATGCAGTTAGAACTCTAAATCAAACACGGTTTGTGCTAGCCTCTTGAAACTTGACACAATACAGTAGTTCTACGTTCTAACTCTAAGGTTTGTTTCCGCTTGATGTAGCCTTAAGCAGAGACTGGCGAATAACACATTCAATGAAAGGCATTGTTAAGCTTTCAAAAAACTACCATCTCCTGAAATCACAACATATATTTTTTCTTCCGAACTTCATGATACTTTCAAGTAATGAGCAGTACACCAATCAAACTTGGATGTCCAAGTTTCGTTCTCCTAGGTTGAAGCATTCGTTTGCAGGAACAGTTTGAATTTTTAGGTTTCACTGCGTTTTCTTCTATATTGACAGATGCAGTTAGAACTCTAAATCAAACACGGTTTGTGCTAGCCTCTTGAAACTTGACACAATACAGTAGTTCTACGTTCTAAATCTAAGGTTTGTTTCCTCTTGATGTAGCCTTAAGCAGAGACTGGCGAATAACACATTCAATGAAAGGCATTGTTAAGCTTTCAAAAAACTACATTCTCCTGAAATCACAACATATATTTTTTCTTCCGAACTTCATGATACTTTCAAGTAATGAGCAGTATACCAATCAAACTTGAATGTCCAAGTTTCGTTCTCCTAAGTTGAAGCATTCGTTTGCAGGAAGAGTTTGAATTTTTAGGTTTCACTGCGTTTTCTTCTATAGTGACAGATGCAGTTAGAACTCTAAATCAAACACGGTTTGTGCTAGCCTCTTGAAACTTGACACAATACAGTAGTTCTACGTTCTAACTCTAAGGTTTGTTTCCGCTTGATGTAGCCTTAAGCAGAGACTGGCGAATAACACATTCAATGAAAGTCATTGTTAAGCTTCCAAAAATCTACCATCTCCTGAAATCACAACATATATTTTTTCTTCCGACCTTCATGATACTTTCAAGTAATGAGCAGTACACCAATCAAACTTGGATGTCCAAGTTTCGTTCTCCTAGTTTGAAGCATCCTTTGCAGGAACAGTTTGAATTTTTAGGTTTCACTGCGTTTTTTCCTATATTGACAGATGCAGTTTGAACTCTAAATCAAACACGGTTTGTGGTAGCTTCTTGAAACTTGACACAATACAGTAGTTCTACGTTCTATCTCTAAGGTTTGTTTCCTCTTGATGTAGCCTTAAGCAGAGACTGGCGAATAACTCATTCAATGAAAGGCGTTGGTAGGCTTCCAAAAAACTACAGTCTCCTGAAATCACAACATATATTTTTTCTTCCGACCTTCATGATAACTTCAAGTAATGAGCAGTACACCAATCAAACTTGGGTGCCCAAGTTTTGTTGTCCTAGGTTGAAGCATTCGTTTGCAGGAACAGTTTGAATTTTTAGGTTTCCCTGCGTTTTCTCCTATATTGACAGATGCAGTTAGAACTCTAAATCAAACACGGTTTGTGCTAGCCTCCTGAAACTTGACACAATACAGTAGTTCTACGTTCTAACTCTAAGGTTTGTTTCCGTTTGATGTAGCCTTAAGCAGAGACTGGCGAATAACACATTCAATGAAAGGCATTGTTAAGCTTTCAAAAAACTACCATCTCCTGCAATCACAACATATATTTTTTCTTCCGAACTTCATGATACTTTCAAGTAATGAGCAGTATACCAATCAAACTTGGATGTCCAAGTTTCGTTCTCCTAGGTTGAAGCATTCGTTTGCAGGAACAGTTTGAATTTTTAGGTTTCACTGCGTTTTCTTCTATATTGACAGATGCAGTTAGAACTCGAAATTAAACACGGTTTGTGCTAGCTTCTTGAAACTTGACACAATACAGTAGTTCTACGTTCTATCTCTAAGGTTTGTTTCCTCTTGATGTAGCCTTAAGCAGAGACTGGCGAATAACTCATTCAATGAAAGGCGTTCGTAGGCTGCCAAAAAACTACAGTCTCCTGAAATCACAACATATATTTTTTCTTCCGACCTTCATGATACTTTCAAGTAATGAGCAGTACACCAATCAAACTTGGATGTCCAAGTTTCGTTCTCCTAGGTTGAAGCATTCGTTTGCAGGAACAGTTTGAATTTTTAGGTTTCACTGCGTTTTCTTCTATATTGACAGATGCAGTTAGAACTCTAAATCAAACACGGTTTGTGCTAGCCTCTTGAAACTTGACACAATACAGTAGTTCTACGTTCTAACTCTAAGGTTTGTTTCCTCTTGATGTAGCCTTAAGCAGAGACTGGCGAATAACACATTCAATGAAAGGCATTGTTAAGCTTTCAAAAAACTACAATCTCCTGAAATCACAACATATATTTTTTCTTCCGAACTTCATGATACTTTCAAGTAATGAGCAGTACACCAATCAAACTTGGATGTCCAAGTTTCGTTCTCCTAGTTTGAAGCATTCCTTTGCAGGAACAGTTTGAATTTTTAGGTTTCACTGTGTTTTCTCCTATATTGGCAGATGCAGTTAGAACTCTAAATTAAACACGGTTTGTGGTAGCTTCTTGAAACTTGACACAATACAGTAGTTCTACGTTCTATCTCTAAGGTTTGTTTCCCCTTGATGTAGCCTTAAGCAGAGACTGGCGAATAACTCATTCAATGAAAGGCTTTGGTAGGCTGCCAAAAAACTACAGTCTCCTGAAATCACAACATATATTTTTTCTTCCGACCTCATGATAACTTCAAGTAATGAGCAGTACACCAATCAAACTTGGGTACCCAAGTTTTGTTGTCCTAGGTTGAAGCATTCGTTTGCAGGAACAGTTTGAATTTTTAGGTTTCCCTGCGTTTTCTCCTATATTGACAGATGCAGTTAGAACTCTAAATCAAACACGGTTTGTGGTAGCTTCTTGAAACTTGACACAATACAGTAGTTATACGTTCTATCTCTAAGGTTTGTTTCCTCTTGATGTAGCCTTAAGCAGAGACTGGCGAATAACTCATTCAATGAAAGGCGTTGGTAGGATGCCAAAAAACTACAGTCTCCTGAAATCACAACATATATTTTTTCTTCCGACCTTCATGATACTTTCAAGTAATGAGCAGTACACCAATCAAACTTGGATGTCCATGTTTCGTTCTCCTAGGTTGAAGCATTCGTTAGCAGGAGAAGTTTGAATTTTTAGGTTTCACTGCGTTTTCTTCTATATTGACAGATACAGTTAGAACTCTAAATCAAACACGGTTTGTGCTAGCCTCTTAAAACTTGACACAATACAGTAGTTCTACGTTCTAACTCTAAGGTTTGTTTCCTCTTGATGTAGCCTTAAGCAGAGACTGGCGAATAACACATTCAATGAAAGTCATTGTTAAGCTTCCAAAAAACTAAGATCTCCTGAAATCACAACATATATTTTTTCTTCCGACCTTCATGATACTTTCAAGTAATCAGCAGTACACCAATCAAACTTGGATGTCCAAGTTTCATTCTCCTAGGTTGAAGCATTCCTTTGCAGGAACAGTTTGAATTTTTAGGTTTCACTGCGTTTTCCTCTATGTTGACAGATGCAGTTAGAACTCTAAATCAAACACGGTTTGTGCTAGCCTCTTGAAACTTGACACAATACAGTAGTTTTAAGTTCTAACTCTAAGGTTTGTTTCCTCTTGATGTAGCCTTAAGCAGAGACTGGCGAATAACACATTCAATGAAAGGCATTGTTAAGCTTTCAAAAAACTACCATCTCCTGAAATCACAACATATATTTTTTCTTCCGAACTTCATGATACTTTCAAGTAATGAGCAGTATACCAATCAAACTTGGATGTCCAAGTTTCGTTCTCCTAAGTTGAAGCATTCGTTTGCAGGAAGAGTTTGAATTTTTAGGTTTCACTGCGTTTTCTTCTATAGTGACAGATGCAGTTAGAACTCTAAATCAAACACGGTTTGTGCTAGCCTCTTAAAACTTGACACAATACAGTAGTTCTACGTTCTAACTCTAAGGTTTGTTTCCTCTTGATGTAGCCTTAAGCAGAGACTGGCGAATAACACATTCAATGAAAGTCATTGTTAATCTTCCAAAAAACTACCGTCTCCTGAAATCACAACATATATTTTTTCTTCCGAACTTCATGATACTTTCAAGTAATGAGCAGTACACCAATCAAACTTGGATGTCCAAGTTTCGTTCTCCTAGGTTGAAGCATTCGTTTGCAGGAACAGTTTGAATTTTTAGGTTTCACTGCGTTTTCTTCTATAGTGACAGATGCAGTTAGAACTCTAAATCAAACACGGTTTGTGCTAGCCTCTTGAAACTTGACACAATACAGTAGTTCTACGATCTAACTCTAAGGTTTGTTTCCTCTTGATGTAGCCTTAAGCAGAGACTGGCGAATAACTCATTCAATGAAAGGCGTTGGTAGGCTGCCAAAAAACTACAGTCTCCTGAAATCACAACATACATTTTTTCTTCCGACCTTCATGATACTTTGAAGTAATGTGCAGTACAGCAATCAAACTTGGATGTCCAAGTTTCCTTCTCTTAGGTTGAAGCATTCGTTTGCAGGAACAGTTTGAATTTTTAGGTTTCACTGCGTTTTCTCCTATATTGACAGATGCAGTTAGAACTCTAAATCAAACACGGTTTGTGGTAGCTTCTTGAAACTTGAACAATACAGTAGTTCTACGTTCTATCTCTAAGGTTTGTTTCCTCTTGATGTAGCCTTAAGCAGAGACTGGCGAATAACTCATTCAATGAAAGGCGTTGGTAGGCTGCCAAAAAACGACAGTCTCCTGAAATCACAACATATATTTTTTCTTCCGACCTTCATGATACTTTCAAGTAATGAGCAGTACACCAATCAAACTTGGATGTCCAAGTTTTGTTCTCCTAGGTTGAAGCATTCGTTTGCAGGTACAGTTTGAATTTTTAGGTTTCACTGCGTTTTCTTCTATATTGACAGATGCAGTTAGAACTCTAAATCAAACACGGTTTGTGCTAGCCTCTTGAAACTTGACACAATACAGTAGTTCTACGTTCTAACTCTAAGGTTTGTTTCCTCTTGATGTAGCCTTAAGCAGAGACTGGCGAATAACACATTCAATGAAAGGCATTGTTAAGCTTTCAAAAAACTACCATCTCCTGAAATCACAACATATATTTTTTCTTCCGAACTTCATGATACTTTCAAGTAATGAGCAGTATACCAATCAAACTTGGATGTCCAAGTTTCGTTCTCCTAAGTTGAAGCATTCGTTTGCAGGAAGAGTTTGTATTTTTAGGTTTCACTGCGTTTTCTTCTATAGTGACAGATGCAGTTAGAACTCTAAATCAAACACGGTTTGTGCTAGCCTCTTGAAACTTGACACAATACAGTAGTTCTACGTTCTAACTCTAAGGTTTGTTTCCTCTTGATGTAGCCTTAAGCAGAGACTGGCGAATAACACATTCAATGAAAGTCATTGTTAAGCTTCCAAAAAACTACCATCTCCTGAAATCACAACATATATTTTTTCTTCCGAACTTCATGATACTTTCAAGTAATGAGCAGTACACCAATCAAACTTGGATGTCCAAGTTTTGTTGTCCTAGGTTGAAGCATTCGTTTGCAGGAACAGTTTGAATTTTTAGGTTTCACTGCGTTTTCTTCTATATTGACAGATGCAGTTAGAACTCTAAATCAAACACGGTTTGTGCTAGCTTCTTGAAATTTGACACAATACAGTAGTTCTACGTTCTATCTCTAAGGTTTGTTTCCTCTTGATGTAGCCTTAAGCAGAGACTGGCGAATAACTCATTCAATGAAAGGCGTTGGTAGGCTGCCAAAAAACTACAGTCTCCTGAAATCACAACATATATTTTTTCTTCCAACCTTCATGATAACTTCAAGTAATGAGCAGTACACCAATCAAACTTGGATGCCCAAGTTTCGTTCTCCTACATTGAAGCATTCGTTTGCAGGAACAGTTTGAATTTTAGGTTTCACTGCGTTTTCTCCTATATTGACAGATGCAGTTAGAACTCTAAATAAAACACGGTTTGTGGTAGCATCTTGAAACTTGACACAATACTGTAGTTCTACGTTCTATCTTAAGGTTTGTTTTCTCTTGATGTAGCCTTAAGCAGAGACTGGCGAATAACTCATTCAATGAAATGCGTTGGTAGGCTCCCAAAAACCTACAGTCTCCTGAAATCACAACATACATTTTTTCTTCCCACCTTCATGATACTTTCAAGTAATGTGCAGTACACCAATCAAACTTGGATGCCCAAGTTTCGTTCTCCTAGGTTGAAGCATTCGTTTGCAGGAACAGTTTGAATTTTTAGGTTTCACTGCGTTTTCTCCTATATTGACAGATGCAGTTAGAACTCTAAATTAAACACGGTTTGTGGTAGCTTCTTGAAACTTGACACAATACAGTAGTTCTACGTTCTATCTCTAAGGTTTGTTTCCTCTTGATGTCGCCTTAAGCAGAGACTGGCGAATAACTCATTCAATGAAAGGCGTTGGTAGGCTGCCAAAAAACTACAGTCTCCTGAAATCACAACATATATTTTTTCTTCCGACCTTCATGATACTTTCAAGTAATGAGCAGTACACCAATCAAACTTGGATGTCCAAGTTTCGTTCTCCTAGTTTGAAGCATTCCTTTGCAGGAACAGATTGAATTTTTAGGTTTCACTGCGTTTTCTTCTATATTGACAGATGCAGATAGAACTCTAAATCAAACACGGTTTGTGCTAGCCTCTTGAAACTTGACACAATACAGTAGTTCTACGTTCTAACTCTAAGGTTTGTTTCCTCTTGATGTAGCCTTAAGCAGAGACTGGCGAATAACACATTCAATGAAATGCATTGTTAAGCTTTCAAAAAACTACCATCTCCTGAAATCACAACATATATTTTTTCTTCCGAACTTCATGATACTTTCAAGTAATGAACAGCATACCAATCAAACTTGGATGTCCAAGTTTCGTTCTCCTAAGTTGAAGCATTCGTTTGCAGGAACAGTTTGAATTTTTAGGTTTCACTGCGTTTTCTTCTATAGTGACAGATGCAGTTAGAACGCTAAATCAAACACGGTTTGTGTAAGCCTCTTGAAAATTGACACAATACAGTAGTTCTACGTTCTAACTCTAAGGTTTGTTTCCTCTTGATGTAGCCTTAAGCAGAGACTGGCGAATAACTCATTCACTGAAAGGCGTTGGTAGGCTGCCAAAAAACTACAGTCTCCTGAAATCACAACATACATTTTTTCTTCCGAACTTCATGATACTTTCAAGTAATGAGCAGTACACCAATCAAACTTGGATGTCCAAGTTTTGTTGTCCTAGGTTGAAGCATTCGTTTGCAGGAACAGTTTGAAATTTTAGGTTTCACTGCGTTTTCTTCTATATTGACAGATGCAGTTAGAACTCTAAATCAAACACGGTTTGTGCTAGCTTCTTGAAACTTGACACAATACAGTAGTTCTACGTTCTATCTCTAAGGTTTGTTTCCTCTTGATGTAGCCTTAAGCAGAGACTGGCGAATAACTCATTCAATGAAAGGCGTTGGTAGGCTGCCAAAAAACTACAGTCTCCTGAAATCACAACATATATTTTTTCTTCCGACCATCATGATAACTTCAAGTAATGAGCAGTACACCAATCAAACTTGGATGCCCAAGTTTCGTTCTCCTACGTTTAAGCATTCGTTTGCAGGAACAGTTTGAATTTTCAGGTTTCACTGCGTTTTCTCCTATATTGACAGATGCAGTTAGAACTCTAAATAAAACACGGTTTGTGGTAGCTTCTTGAAACTTGACACAATACTGTAGTTCTACGTTCTATCTCTAAGGTTTGTTTCCTCTTGATGTAGCCTTAAGCAGAGACTGGCGAATAACTCATTCAATGAAAGGCGTTGGTAGGCTGCCAAAAAACTACAGTCTCCTGAAATCACAACATATATTTTTTCTTCCGACCTTCATGATACTTTCAAGTAATGAGCAGTACACCAATCAAACTTGGATGTCCAAGTTTCGTTCTCCTAGTTTGAAGCATTCCTTTGCAGGAACAGTTTGAATTTTTAGGTTTCACTGCGTTTTCTTCTATATTGACAGATGCAGATAGAACTCTAAATCAAACACGGTTTGTGCTAGCCTCTTGAAACTTGACACAATACAGTAGTTCTACGTTCTAACTCTAAGGTTTGTTTCCTCTTGATGTAGCCTTAAGCAGAGACTGGCGAATAACACATTCAATGAAATGCATTGTTAAGCTTTCAAAAAACTACCATCTCCTGAAATCACAACATATATTTTTTCTTCCGAACTTCATGATACTTTCAAGTAATGAACAGCATACCAATCAAACCTGGATGTCCAAGTTTCGTTCTCCTAAGTTGAAGCATTCGTTTGCAGGAACAGTTTCAATTTTTAGGTTTCACTGCGTTTTCTTCTATAGTGACAGATGCAGTTAGAACGCTAAATCAAACACGGTTTGTGTAAGCCTCTTGAAAATTGACACAATACAGTAGTTCTACGTTCTAACTCTAAGGTTTGTTTCCTCTTGATGTAGCCTTAAGCAGAGTCTGGCGAATAACTCATTCACTGAAAGGCGTTGGTAGGCTGCCAAAAAACTACAGTCTCCTGAAATCACAACATACATTTTTTCTTCCGAACTTCATGATACTTTCAAGTAATGAGCAGTACACCAATCAAACTTGGATGTCCAAGTTTGTTGTCCTAGGTTGAAGCATTCGTTTGCAGGAACAGTTTGAATTTTTAGGTTTCACTGCGTTTTCTTCTATATTGACAGATGCAGTTAGAACTCTAAATCAAACACGGTTTGTGCTAGCTTCTTGGTATTTGACACAATACAGTAGTTCTACGTCCTATCTCTAAGGTTTGTTTCCTCTTGATGTAGCCTTATGCAGAGACTGGCGAATAACTCATTCAATGAAAGGCGTTGGTAGGCTGCCATAAAACTACAGTCTCCTGAAATCACAACATACATTTTTTCTTCCGACCTTCATGATACTTTCAAGTAATGTGCAGTACACCAATCAAACTTGGATGCCCAAGTTTCGTTCTCCTAGGTTGAAGCATTCGTTTGCAGGAACAGTTTGAATTTTTAGGTTTCCCTGCATTTTCTCTTATATTGACAGATGCAGTTAGAACTCTAAATCAAACACGGTTTGTGCTAGCTTCTTGAAACTTGACACAATACAGTAGTTCTACGTTCTATCTCTAAGGTTTGTTTCCTCTTGATGTAGCCTTAAGCAGAGACTGGCGAATAACTCATTCAATGAAAGTCATTGTTAAGCTTCCAAAAAACTACCATCTCCTGAAATCACAACATATATTTTTTCTTCCGACCTTCATGATAACTTCAAGTAATGACCAGTACACCAATGAAACTTGGATGCCCAAGTTTCGTTCTCCTATGTTGAAGCATTCGTTTGCAGGAACAGTTTGAATTTTTAGGTTTCACTCTGTTTTCTCCTATATTGACAGATGCAGTTCGAACTCTAAATCAAACACGGTTTGTGGTAGCTTCTTGAAACTTGACACAATAAAGTAGTTCTATGTTCTATCCCTAAGGTTTGTTTCCTCTTGATGTAGCCTTAAGCAGAGACTGGCGAATAACACTTTCAATGAAAGGCATTGTTAAGCTTCCAAAAAACTACCATCTTCTGAAATCTCAATGTATATTTTTTCATCCGACCTTCATGATAACTTCAAGTAATGAGCAGTACACCAATCAAACTTGGATGTCCATGTTTCGTTCTCCTATGTTGAAGCATTCGTTTGCAGGAGAAGTTTGAATTTTTAGGTTTCACTGCGTTTTCTTCTATATTGACAGATGCAGTTAGAACTCTAAATCAAACACGGTTTGTGCTAGCCTCTTGAAACTTGACACAATACAGTAGTTCTACGTTCTAACTCTAAGGTTTGTTTCCTCTTGATGTAGGCTTAAGCAGAGACTGGCGAATAACACATTCAATGAATGTCATTGTTAAGCTTCCAAAAAATTACCGTCTCCTGAAATCACAACATATATTTTTTCTTCCGAACATCATGATACTTTCAAGTAATGAGCAGTACACCAATCAAACTTGGATGTCCAAGTTTTGTTCTCCTAGTTTGAAGCATTCATTTACAGGAACAGTTTGAATTTTTAGGTTTCACTGCGTTTTCTTCTATATTGACAGATGCAGTTAGAACTCTAAATCAAACACGGTTTGTGCTAGCTTCTTGAAACTTGACACAATACAGTAGTTCTACGTTCTATCTCTAAGGTTTGTTTCCTTTTGATGTAGCCTTAAGCAGAGACTGGCGAATCACTCATTCAATGAAAGGCATTGTTAGGCTGCCAAAAAACTACAGTCTCCTGAAATCACAACATATATTTTTTCTTCCGACTTCATGATAACTTCAAGTAATGAGCAGTACACCAATCAAACTTGGATGCCCAAGTTTCGTTCTCGTACGTTGAAGCATTCGTTTGCAGGAACAGTTTGAATTTTCAGGTTGCACTGCGTTTTCTCCTATATTGACAGATGCAGTTAGAACTCTAAATAAAACATGGTTTGTGGTAGCTTCTTGAAACTTGACACAATACAGTAGTTCTACGTTCTAAATCTAAGGTTTGTTTCCTCTTGGTGTACCCTTAAGCAGAGACTGGCGAATAACACATTCAATGAAAGTCATTGTTAAGCTTCCAAAAAACTATCATCTCCTGAAATCACAACATATATTTTTTCTTCTGAACTTCATGATACTTTCAAGTAATGAGCAGTACACCAATCAAACTTGGATGTCCAAGTTTCGTTCTCCTAGGTTGAAGCATTCGTTTGCAGGAACAGTTTGAATTTTTAGGTTTCACTGCGTTTTCTTCTATATTGACAGATGCAGTTAGAACTCTAAATCAAACACGGTTTGTGCTAGCTTCTTGAAACTTGACACAATACAGTAGTTCTACGTTCTAACTCTAAGGTTTGTTTAATCTTGATGTAGCCTTAAGCAGAGACTGGCGAATATCTCATTCAATGAAAGGCGTTGGTAGGCTGCCAAAAAACTACAGTCTTCTGAAATCACAACATACATTTTTTCTTCCGACCTTCATGATACTTTCAAGTAATGTGCAGTACACCAATCAAACTTGGATGTCCAAGTTTCGTTCTCCTAGGTTGAAGCATTCGTTTGCAGGAACAGTTTGAATTTTTAGGTTTCACTGCATTTTCTCCTATATTGACAGATGCAGTTAGAACTCTAAATTAAACACGGTTTGTGGTAGCTTCTTGAAACTTGACACAATACAGTAGTTCTACGTTCTATTTCTAAGGTTTGTTTCCTCTTGATGTAGCCTTAAGCAGAGACTGGCAAATAACTCATTCAATGAAAGGCGTTGGTAGGCTGCCAAAAAACTACAGTCTCCTGAAATCACAACATATATTTTTTCTTCCGACCTTCATGATACTTTCAAGTAATGAGCACTACACCAATCAAACTTGGATGCCCAAGTTTCGTTCTCCTAGTTTGAAGCATTCCTTTGCAGGAACAGTTTGAATTTTTAGGTTTCACTGCGTTTTCTTCTATATTGACAGATGCAGATAGAACTCTAAATCAAACACGGTTTGTGCTAGCCTCTTGAAACTTGACACAATACAGTAGTTCTACGTTCTAACTCTAAGGTTTGTTTCCTCTTGATGTAGCCTTAAGCAGAGACTGGCGAATAACACATTCAATGAAATGCATTGTTAAGCTTTCAAAAAACTACCATCTCCTGAAATCACAACATATATTTTTTCTTCCGAACTTCATGATACTTTCAAGTAATGAACAGCATACCAATCAAACTTGGATGTCCAAGTTTCATTCTCCTACGTTGAAGCATTCGTTTGCAGGAACAGTTTGAATTTTTAGGTTTCACTGCGTTTTCTTCTATAGTGACAGATGCAGTTAGAACGCTAAATCAAACACGGTTTGTGCTAGCCTCTTGAAAATTGACACAATACAGTAGTTCTACGTTCTAACTCTAAGGTTTGTTTCCTCTTGATGTAGCCTTAAGCAGAGACTGGCGAATAACTCATTCACTGAAAGGCGTTGGTAGGCTGCCAAAAAACTACAGTCTCCTGAAATCACAACATACATTTTTTCTTCCGAACTTCATGATACTTTCAAGTAATGAGCAGTACACCAATCAAACTTGGATGTCCAAGTTTCGTTCTCCTAGGTTGAAGCATTCGTTGGCAGGAACAGTTTGAATTTTTAGGTTTCCCTGCATTTTCTTCTATATTGACAGATGCAGTTAGAACTCTAAATCAAACACGGTTTGTGCTAGCTTCTTGAAACTTGACACAATACAGTAGTTCTACGTTCTATCTCTAAGGTTTGTTTCCTCTTGATGTAGCCTTAAGCAGAGACGGGCGAATAACTCATTCAATGAAAGGCGTTGGTAGGCTGCCAAAAAACTACAGTCTCCTGAAATCACAACATATATTTTTTCTTCCGACCTTCATGATAACTTCAAGTAATGAGCAGTACACCAATCAAACTTGGATGCCCAAATTTCGTTCTCGTACGTTGAAGCATTCGATTGCAGGAACAGTTTGAATTTTCAGGTTGCACTGCGTTTTCTCCTATATTGACAGATGCAGTTAGAACTCTAAATAAAACACGGTTTGTGGTAGCTTCTTGAAACTTGACACAATACAGTAGTTCTACGTTCTAAATCTAAGGTTTTTTTCCTCTTGGTGTACCCTTAAGCAGAGACTGGCGAATAACACTTTCAATGAAAGTCATTGTTAAGCTTCCAAAAAACTATCATCTCCTGAAATCACAACATATATTTTTTCTTCTGAACTTCATGATACTTTCAAGAAATGAGCAGTACACCAATCAAACTTGGATGTCCAAGTTTCGTTCTCCTAGGTTGAAGCATTCGTTTGCAGGAACAGTTTGAATTTTTAGGTTTCACTGCGTTTTCTTCTATATAGACAGATGCAGTTAGAACTCTAAATCAAACACGGTTTGTGCTAGCTTCTTGAAACTTGACACAATACAGTAGTTCTACGTTCTAACTCTAAGGTTTGTTTCCTCTTGATGTAGCCTTAAGCAGAGACTGGCGAATAACTCATTCAATGAAAGGCGTTGGTAGGCTGCCAAAAAACTACAGTCTCCTGAAATCACAACATACATTTTTTCTTCCGACCTTCATGATACTTTCAAGTAATGTGCAGTACACCAATCAAACTTGGATGCCCAAGTTTCGTTCTCCTAGGTTGAAGCATTCTTTTGCAGGAACAGTTTGAATTTTTAGGTTTCACTGCGTTTTCTCCTATATTGACAGATGCAGTTAGAACTCTAAATTAAACACGGTTTGTGGTAGCTTCTTGAAACTTGACACAATACAGTAGTTCTACGTTCTATCTCTAAGGTTTGTTTCCTCTTGATGTAGACTTAAGCAGAGACTGGCGAATAACTCATTCAATGAAAGGCCTTGGTAGGCTGCCAAAAAACTGCAGTCTCCTGAAATCACAACATATATTTTTTCTTCCGACCTTCATGATACTTTCAAGTAATGAGCAGTACACTAATCAAACTTGGATGTCCAAGTTTCGTTCTCCTAGGTTGAAGCATTCCTTTGCAGGAACAGTTTGAAGTTTTTAGGTTTCACTGCATTTTCTTCTATATTCACAGATGCAGTTAGAACTCTAAATCAAACATGGTTTGTGCTAGCCTCTTGAAACTTGACACAATACAGTAGTTCTACGTTCTAACTCTAAGGTTTGTTTCCTCTTGATGTAGCCTTAAGCAGAGACTGGCGAATAACACATTCAATGAAATGCATTGTTAAGCTTTCAAAAAACTACCATCTCCTGAAATCATAACATATATTTTTTCTTCCGAACTTCATGATAGTTTCAAGTAATGAACAGTATACCAATCAAACTTGGATGTCCAAGTTTCATTCTCCTAAGTTGAAGCATTCGTTTGCAGGAAGAGTTTGAATTTTTAGGTTTCACTGCATTTTCTTCTATAGTGACAGATGCAGTTAGAACTCTAAATCAAACACGGTTTGTGCTAGCCTCTTGAAAATTGACACAATACAGTAGTTCTACGTTCTAACTCTAAGGTTTGTTTCCTCTTGATGTAGCCTTAAGCAGAGACTGGCGAATAACTCATTCAATGAAAGGCGTTGGTAGGCTGTCAAAAAACTACAGTCTCCTGAAATCACAACATACATTTTTTCTTCCGAACTTCATGATACTTTCAATTAATGAGCAGTACACCAATCAAACTTGGATGTCCAAGTTTTGTTGTCCTAGGTTGAAGCATTCGTTTGCAGGAACAGTTTGAATTTTTAGGTTTCACTGCGTTTTCTTCTATATTGACAGATGCAGTTAGAACTCTAAATCAAACACGGTTTGTGCTAGCTTCTTGAAATTTGACACAATACAGTAGTTCTACGTCCTATCTCTAAGGTTTGTTTCCTCTTGATGTAGCCTTAAGCAGAGACTGGTGAATAACTCATTCAATGAAAGGCGTTGGTAGGCTGCCAAAAAACTACAGTCTCCTGAAATCACAACATACATTTTTTCTTCCGACCTTCATGATACTTTCAAGTAATGTGCAGTACACCAATCAAACTTGGATGTCCAAGTTTCGTTCTCCTAGGTTGAAGCATTCGTTTGCAGGAACAGTTTGAATTTTTAGGTTCCCCTGCGTTTTCTCCTATATTGACAGATGCAGTTAGAACTCTAAATCAAACACGGTTTGTGCTAGCTTCTTGAAACTTGACACAATACAGTAGTTCTACGTTCTATCTCTACGGTTTGTTTCCTCTTGATGTAGCCTTAAGCAGAGACTGGCGAATAACTCATTCAATGAAAGGCGTTGGTAGGCTGCCAAAAAACTGCAGTCTCCTGAAATCACAACATATATTTTTTCTTCCGACCTTCATGATACTTTCAAGTAATGAGCAGTACACTAATCAAACTTGGATGTCCAAGTTTCGTTCTCCTAGGTTGAAGCATTCCTTTGCAGGAACAGTTTGAAGTTTTTAGGTTTCACTGCGTTTTCTTCTATATTCACTGATGCAGTTAGAACTCTAAATCAAACACAGTTTGTGCTAGCCTCTTGAAACTTGACACAATACAGTAGTTCTACGTTCTAACTCTAAGGTTTGTTTCCTCTTGATGTAGCCTTAAGCAGAGACTGGCGAATAACACATTCAATGAAATGCATTGTTAAGCTTTCAAAAAACTACCATCTCCTGAAATCATAACATATATTTTTTCTTCCGAACTTCATGATAGTTTCAAGTAATGAACAGTATACCAATCAAACTTGGATGTCCAAGTTTCGTTCTCCTAAGTTGAAGCATTCGTTTGCAGGAAGAGTTTGAATTTTTAGGTTTCACTGCATTTTCTTCTATAGTGACAGATGCACTTAGAACTCTAAATCAAACACGGTTTGTGCTAGCCTCTTGAAAATTGACACAATACAGTAGTTCTACGTTCTAACTCTAAGGTTTGTTTCCTCTTGATGTAGCCTTAAGCAGAGACTGGCGAATAACTCATTCAATGAAAGGCGTTGGTAGGCTGCCAAAAAACTACAGTCTCCTGAAATCACAACATACATTTTTTCCTCTGAACTTCATGATACTTTCAAGTAATGAGCAGTACACCAATCAAACTTGGATGTCCAAGTTTTGTTGTCCTAGGTTGAAGCATTCGTTTGCAGGAACAGTTTGAATTTTTAGGTTTCACTGCGTTTTCTTCTATATTGACAGATGCAGTTAGAACTCTAAATAAAACACGGTTTGTGGTAGCTTCTTGAAACTTGACACAATACTGTAGTTCTACGTTCTATCTCTAAGGTTTGTTTCCTCTTGATGTAGACTTAAGCAGAGACTGGCGAATAACTCATTCAATGAAAGTCGTTGGTAGGCTGCCAAAAAACTACAGTCTCCTGAAATCACAACATATATTTTTTCTTCCGACCTTCATGATACTTTCAAGTAATGAGCAGTACACCAATCAAACTTGGATGTCCATGTTTCGTTCTCCTAGGTTGAAGCATTCGTTTGCAGGAGAAGTTTCAATTTTTAGGTTTCACTGCGTTTTCTTCTATATTGACAGATGCAGTTAGAACTCTAAATCAAACAGGGTTTGTGCTAGCCTCTTGAAACTTGACACAATACAGTAGTTCTACGTTCTAACTCTAAGGTTTGTTTCCTCTTGATGTAGCCTTAAGCAGAGACTGGCGAATAACACATTCAATGAAAGTCATTGTTAAGCTTCTAAAAAACTATCATCTCCTGAAATCACAACATATATTTTTTCTCCTGAACTTCATGATACTTTCAAGTAATGAGCAGTCCACCAATCAAACTTGGATGTCCAAGTTTCGTTCTCCTAGGTTGAAGCATTCGTTTGCAGGAACAGTTTGAATTTTTAGGTTTCCCTGCGTTTTCTCCTATATTGACAGATGCAGTTAGAACTCTAAATCAAACACGGTTTGTGCTAGCTTCTTGAAACTTGACACAATACAGTAGTTCTACGTTCTAACTCTAATGTTTGTTTCCTCTTGATGTAGCCTTAAGCAGAGACTGGCGAATATCTCATTCAATGAAAGGCGTTGGTAGGCTGCCAAAAAACTACAGTCTCCTGAAATCACAACATACATTTTTTCTTCCGACCTTCATGATACTTTCAAGTAATGTGCAGTACACCAATCAAACTTGGATATCCAAGTTTCGTTCTCCTAGTTTGAAACATTCGTTTGCAGGAACAGTTTGAATTTTTAGGTTTCACTGCGTTTTCTCCTATATTGACAGATGCAGTTAGAACTCTAAATTAAACACGGTTTGTGGTAGCTTCTTGAAACTTGACACAATACAGTAGTTCTACGTTCTATCTCTAAGGTTTGTTTCCTCTTGATGTAGCCTTAAGCAGAGACTGGCGAATATCTCATTCAATGAAAGGCGTTGGTAGGCTGCCAAAAAACTACAGTCTCCTGAAATCACAACATATATTTTTTCTTCCGACCTTCATGATACTTTCAAGTAATGAGCAGTACACCAATCAAACTTGGATGTCCAAGTTTCGGTCTCCTAGTTTGAAGCATTCCTTTGCAGGAACAGTTTGAATTTTTAGGTTTCACTGCGTTTTCTCCTATATTGACAGATGCAGTTAGAACTCTAAATTAAACACGGTTTGTGGTAGCTTCTTGAAACTTGACACAATACAGTAGTTCTACGTTCTATCTCTAAGGTTTGTTTCCTCTTGATGTAGCCTTAAGCAGAGACTGGCGAATAACACATTCAATGAAAGTCATTGTTAAGCTTCCAAAAAACTACCATCTCCTGAAATCACAACATATATTTTTTCTTCCGACCTTCATGATAACTTCAAGTAATGAGCAGTACACCAATCAAACTTGGATGCCCAAGTTTCGTTCTCCTATGTTGAAGCATTCGTTTGCAGGAACAGTTTGAAATTTTAGGTTTCACTCTGTTTTCTCCTATATTGACAGATGCAGTTCGAACTCTAAATCAAACACGGTTTGTGGTAGCTTCTTGAAAATTGACACAATAAAGGAGTTCTACGTTCTATCCCTAAGGTTTGTTTCCTCTTGATGTAGCCTTAAGCAGAGACTGACGAATAACACTTTCAATGAAAGGCATTGTTAAGCTTCCAAAAAACTACCATCTCCTGAAATCTCAATGTATATTTTTTCATCCGACCTTCATGATAACTTCAAGTAATGAGCAGTACACCAATCAAACTTGGATGTCCATGTTTCGTTCTCCTAGGTTGAAGCATTCGTTTGCAGGAGAAGTTTGAATTTTTAGGTTTCACTGCGTTTTCTTCTATATTGACAGATGCAGTTAGAACTCTAAATCAAACACGGTTTGTGCTAGCCTCTTGAAACTTGACACAATACAGTAGTTCTACGTTCTAACTCTAAGGTTTGTTTCCTCTTGATGTAGCCTTAAGCAGAGACTGGCGAATAACACATTCAATGAATGTCATTGTTAAGCTTCCAAAAAATTACCATCTCCTGAAATCACAACATATATTTTTTCTTCCGAACATCATGATACTTTCAAGTAATGAGAAGTACACCAATCATACTTGGATGTCCAAGTTTCGTTCTCCTAGGTTGAAGCATTCGTTTACAGGAACAGTTTGAATTTTTAGGTTTCACTGCGTTTTCTTCTATATTGACAGATGCAGTTAGAACTCTAAATCAAACACGGTTTGTGCTAGCTTCTTGAAACTTGACACAATACAGTAGTTCTACGTTCTAACTCTAAGGTTTGTTTCCTCTTGATGTAGCCTTAAGCAGAGACTGGCGAATATCTCATTCAATGAAACGCGTTGGTAGGCTGCCAAAAAACTACAGTCTCCTGAAATCACAACATACATTTTTTCTTCCGACCTTCATGATACTTTCAAGTAATGTGCAGTACACCAATCAAACTTGGATGCCCAAGTTTCGTTCTCCTAGTTTGAAGCATTCGTTTGCAGGAACAGTTTGAATTTTTAGGTTTCACTGCGTTTTCTCCTATATTGACAGATGCAGTTAGAACTCTAAATTAAACACGGTTTGTGGTAGCTTATTGAAACTTGACACAATACAGTAGTTCTACGTCCTATCTCTAAGGTTTGTTTCCTCTTGATGTAGCCTTAAGCAGAGACTGGCGAATATCTCATTCAATGAAAGGCGTTGGTAGGCTGCCAAAAAACTACAGTCTCCTGAAATCACAACATATATTTTTTCTTCTGACCTTCATGATACTTTCAAGTAATGAGCAGTACACCAATCAAACTTGGATGTCCAAGTTTCGGTCTCCTAGTTTGAAGCATTCCTTTGCAGGAACAGTTTGAATTTTTAGGTTTCACTGCGTTTTCTCCTATATTGACAGATGCAGTTAGAACTCTAAATTAAACGCGGTTTGTGGTAGCTTGTTGAAACTTGACACAATACAGTAGTTCTAGGTTCTATCTCTAAGGTTTGTTTCCTCTTGATGTAGCCTTAAGCAGAGACTGGCGAATAACTCATTCAATGAAAGGCGTTGGTAGGCTGCCAAAAAACTACAGTCTCCTGAAATCACAACATGTATTTTTTCTTCCGACCTTCATGATAACTTCAACTAATGAGCAGTACACCAATCAAACTTGGGTGCCCAAGTTTCGTTCTCCTAGGTTGAAGCATTCCTTTGCAGGAACAGTTTGAATTTTTAGGTTTCACTGCATTTTCTCCTATATTGACAGATACAGTTAGAACTCTAAATTAAACACGGTTTGTGGAAGCTTCTTGAAACTTGACACAATACAGTAGTTCTACGTTCTAACTCTAAGGTTTGTTTCCTCTTGATGTAGCCTTAAGCAGAGACTGGCGAATAACTCATTCAATGAAAGGCGTTGGTAGGCTGCCAAAAAACGACACTCTCCTGAAATCACAACATATATTTTTTCTTCCGACCTTCATGATACTTTCAAGTAATGAGCAGTACACCAATCAAACTTGGATGCCCAAGTTTCGTTCTCCTATGTTGAATCATTCGTTTGCAGGAACAGTTTGAATTTTTAGGTTTCACTCTGTTTTCTCCTATATTGACAGATGCAGTTCGAACTCTAAATCAAACACGGTTTGTGGTAGCTTCTTGAAACTTGACACAATAAAGTAGTTCTACGTTCTATCCCTAAGGTTTGTTTCCTCTTGATGTAGCCTTAAGCAGAGACTGGCGAATAACACTTTCAATGAAAGGCATTGTTAAGCTTCCAAAAAAATACCATCTCCTGAAATCTCAATGTATATTTTTTCATCCGACCTTCATGATAACTTCAAGTAATGAGCAGTACACGAATCAAACTTGGATGCCGAGGTTTCGTTCTCCTAGGTTGAAGCATTAATTTGCAGGAGCAGTTTGAATTTTTAGGTTTCACTGCGTTTTCTCCTATATTGACAGATGCAGTTAGAACTCTAAATTAAACACGGTTTGTGGTAGCTTCTTGAAACTTGACACAATACAGTAGTTCTACGTTCTATCTCTAAGGTTTGTTTCCTCTTGATGTGGCCATAAGCAGAGACTGGCGAATAACTCATTCAATGAAAGGCGTTGGTAGGCTGCCAAAAAACTACAGTCTCCTGAAATCACAACATATATTTTTTCTTCCGACCTTCATGATACTTTCAAGTAATGAGCAGTACACCAATCAAACTTGGATGTCCAAGTTTCGTTCTCCTAGGTTGAAGCATTCGTTTGCAGGAACAGTTTGAATTTTTAGGTTTCCCTGCGTTTTCTCCTATATTGACAGATGCAGTTAGAACTCTAAATCAAACACGGTTTGTGCTAGCTTCTTGAAACTTGACACAATACAGTAGTTCTACGTTCTATCTCTACGGTTTGTTTCCTCTTGATGTAGCCTTAAGCAGAGACTGGCGAATAACTCATTCAATGAAAGGCGTTGGTAGGCTGCCAAAAAACTACAGTCTCCTGAAATCACAACATATATTTTTTCTTCCGACCTTCATGATAACTTCAAGTAATGAGCAGTACACCAATCAAACTTGGATGCCCAAGTTTCGTTCTCCTACGTTGAAGCATTCGTTTGCAGGAACAGTTTGAATTTTCAGGTTTCACTGCGTTTTCTCCTATATTGACAGATGCAGTTCGAACTCTAAATCAAACACGGTTTGTGGTAGCTTCTTGAAACTTGACACAATACTGTAGTTCTACGTTCTATCTCTAAGGTTTGTTTCCTATTGATGTAGCCTTAAGCAGAGACTGGCGAATAACTCATTCAATGAAAGGCGTTGGTAGGCTGCCAAAAAACTACAGTCTCCTGAAATCACAACATATATTTTTTCTTCCGACCTTCATGATACTTTCAAGTAATGAGCAGTACACCAATCAAACTTGGATGTCCATGTTTCGTTCTCCTAGGTTGAGGCATTCGTTTGCAGAAGTTTGAATTTTTAGGTTTCACTGCGTTTTCTTCTATATTGACAGATGCAGTTAGAACTCTAAATCAAACATGGTTTGTGCTAGCCTCTTGAAACTTGACACAATACAGTAGTTCTACGTTCTATCTCTAAGGTTTGTTTCCTCTTGATGTAGCCTTAAGCAGAGACTGGCGAATAACACATTCAATGAAAGGCATTGTTAAGCTTTCAAAAAACTACCATCTCCTGAAATCACAACATATATTTTTTCTTCCGAACTTCATGATACTTTCAAGTAATGAGCAGTATACCAATCAAACTTGGATGTCCAAGTTTCGTTCTCCTAAGTTGAAGAATTCGTTTGGAGGAAGAGTTTGAATTTTTAGGTTTCACTGCGTTTTCTTCTATAGTGACAGATGCAGTTAGAACTCTAAATCAAACACGGTTTGTGCTAGCCTCTTGAAACTTGACACAATACAGTAGTTCTACGTTCTAACTCTAAGGTTTGTTTCCTCTTGATGTAGCCTTAAGCAGAGACTGGCGAATAACACATTCAATGAAAGTCATTGTTAAGCTTCCAAAAAACTACCATCTCCTGAAATCACAACATATATTTTTTCTTCCGACCTTCATGATACTTTCAAGTAATGAGCAGTACACCAATCAAACTTGGATGTCCAAGTTTCGTTCTCCTAGTTTGAAGCATTCCTTTGCAGGAACAGTTTGAATTTTTAGGTTTCACTGCGTTTTCTCCTATATTGACAGATGCAGTTAGAACTCTAAATTAAACACGGTTTGTGGTAGCTTCTTGAAACTTGACACAATACAGTAGTTCTACGTTCTATCTCTAAGGTTTGTTTCCTCTTGATGTAGCCTTAAGCAGAGACTGGCGAATAACTCATTCAATGAAAGGCGTTGGTAGGCTGCCAAAAAACTACATTCTCCTGAAATCACAACATATATTTTTTCTTCCGACCTTCAAGATAACTTCAAGTAATGAGCAGTACACCAATCAAACTTGGGTGCCCAAGTTTCGTTCTCCTAGGTTGAAGCATTCCTTTGCAGGAACAGTTTGAATTTTTAGGTTTCACTGCGTTTTCTCCTATATTGACAGATACAGTTAGAACTCTAAATTAAACACGGTTTGTGGTAGCTTCTTGAAACTTGACACAATACAGTAGTTCTACGTTCTAACTCTGAGGTTTGTTTCCTCTTGATGTAGCCTTAAGCAGAGACTGGCGAATAACACTTTCAATGAAAGGCATTGTTAAGCTTCCAAAAAACTACCATCTCCTGAAATCTCAATGTATATTTTTTCATCCGACCTTCATGATAACTTCAAGTAATGAGCAGTACACCAATCAAACTTGGATGTCAATGTTTCGTTCTCCTAGTTTGAAGCATTCGTTTGCAAGAGAAGTTTGAATTTTTAGGTTTCACTGCGTTTTCTTCTATATTGACAGATGCAGTTAGAACTCTAAATCAAACACGGTTTGTGCTAGCCTCTTCAAACTTGACACAATACAGTAGTTCTACGTTCTAACTCTAAGGTTTGTTTCCTCTTGATGTAGCCTTAAGCAGAGACTGGCGAATAACACATTCAATGAATGTCATTGTTAAGCTTCCAAAAAATTACCATCTCCTGAAATCACAACATATATTTTTTCTTCCGAACATCATGATACTTTCAAGTAATGAGCAGTACACCAATCAAACTTGGATGTCCAAGTTTCGTTCTCCTAGGTTGAAGCATTCGTTTGCAGGAACAGTTTGAATTTTTAGGTTTCACTGCGTTTTCTTCTATATTGACAGATGCAGTTAGAACTCTAAATCAAACACGGTTTGTGCTAGCTTCTTGAAACTTGACACAATACCGTAGTTCTATGTTCTATCTCTAAGGTTTGTTTCCTTTTGATGTAGCCTTAAGCAGAGACTGGCCTATCACTCATTCAATGAAAGGCATTGTTAGGCTGCCAAAAAACTACAGTCTCCTGAAATCACAACATATATTTTTTCTTGCGACCTTAATGATACTTTCAGGTAATGAGCAGTATACCAATCAAACTTGGATGTCCAAGTTTTGTTCTCCTAGGTTGAAGCATTCGTTTGCAGGAACAGTTTGAATTTTTAGGTTTCCCTGCGTTTTCTCCTATATTGACAGATGCAGTTAGAACTCTAAATCAAACCCGGTTTGTGGTAGCTTCTTGAAACTTGACACAATACAGTAGTTCTACGTTCTAACTCTAAGTTTTGTTTCCTCTTGATGTAGCCTTAAGCAGAGACTGGGAATAACTCATTCAATGAAAGGCGTTGGTAGGCTGCCAAAAAACGACAGTCTCCTGAAATAAAAACATATATTTTTTCTTCCGACCTTCATGATACTTTCAAGTAATGTGCAGTACACCAATCAAACTTGGATGCCCAAGTTTCGTTCTCCTATGTTGAAGCATTCCTTTGCAGGAACAGTTTGAATTTTTAGGTTTCACTCTGTTTTCCCCTATATTGACAGATGCAGTTCGAACTCTAAATCAAACACGGTTTGTGGTAGCTTCTTGAAACTTGACACAATAAAGTAGTTCTACGTTCTAACTCTAAGGTTTGTTTCCTCTTGATGTAGCCTTAAGCAGAGACTGGCGAATAACACATTCAATGAAAGTCATTGTTAAGCTTCCCAAAACTACCATCTCCTGAAATCACAACATATATTTTTTCTTCCGACCTTCATGATAACTTCAAGTAATGAGCAGTACACCAATCAAACTTGGATGCCCAAGTTTCGTTCTCCTACGTTGAAGCATTCGTTTGCAGGAACAGTTTGAATTTTCATGTTTCACTGCGTTTTCTCCTATATTGACAGATGCAGTTAGAACTCTAAATAAAACACGGTTTGTGGTAGCTTCTTGAAACTTGACACAATACTGTAGTTCTACGTTCTATCTCTAAGGTTTGTTTCCTCTTGATGTAGCCTTAAGCAGAGACTGGCGAATAACTCATTCAATGAAAGGCGTTGGTAGGCTGACAAAAAACTACAGTCTCCTGAAATCACAACATATATTTTTTCTGCCGACCTTCATGATACTTTCAAGTAATGAGCAGTACACCAATCAAACTTGGATGTCCATGTTTCGTTCTCCTAGGTTGAAGCATTCGTTTGCAGGAGAAGTTTGAATTTTTAGGTTTCACTGCGTTTTCTTCTATATTGACAGATGCAGTTAGAACTCTAAATCAAACACGGTTTCTGCTAGCCTCTTGAAACTTGACACAATACAGTAGTTCTACGTTCTAACTCTAAGGTTTGTTTCCTCTTCATGTAGCCTTAAGCAGAGACTGGCGAATATCTCATTCAATGAAAGGCGTTGGTAGGCTGCCAAAAAACTACAGTCTCCTGAAATCACAACATACATTTTTTCTTCCGACCTTCATGATACTTTCAAGTAATGTGCAGTACACCAATCAAACTTGGATGTCCAAGTTTCGTTCTCCTAGGTTGAAGCATTCGTTTGCAGGAACAGTTTGAATTTTTAGGTTTCACTGCGTTTTCTCCTATATTGACAGATGCAGTTAGAACTCTAAATTAAACACGGTTTGTGGTAGCTTCTTGAAACTTGACACAATACAGTAGTTCTACGTTCTATCTCTAAGGTTTGTTTCCTCTTGATGTAGCCTTAAGCAGAGACTGGCGAATAACTCATTCAATGAAAGGCGTTGGTAGGCTGCCAAAAAACTACAGTCTCCTGAAATCACAACATATATGTTTTCTTCCGACCTTCATGATACTTTCAAGTAATGAGCAGTACACCAATCAAACTTGGATGTCCAAGTTTCGTTCTCCTAGTTTGAAGCATTCCTTTGCAGGAACAGTTTGAATTTTTAGGTTTCACTGCGTTTTCTCCTATATTGAAATATGCAGTTAGAACTCTAAATTAAACACGGTTTGTGGTAGCTTCTTGAAACTTGACACAATACAGTAGTTCTACGTTCTATCTCTAAGGTTTGTTTCCTCTTGATGTAGCCTTAAGCAGAGACTGGCGAATAACACATTCAATGAAAGTCATTGTTAAGCTTCCAAAAAACTACCATCTCCTGAAATCACAACATATATTTTTTCTTCCGACCTTCATGATAACTTCAAGTAATGAGCAGTACACCAATCAAACTTGGATGCCCAAGTTTCGTTCTCCTATGTTGAAGCATTCGTTTGCAGGAACAGTTTGAATTTTTAGGTTTCACTCTGTTTTCTCCTATATTGACAGATGCAGTTCGAACTCTAAATCAAACACGGTTTGTGGTAGCTTCTTGAAACTTGACACAATAAAGTAGTTCTACGTTCTATCTCTAAGGTTTGTTTCCTCTTGATGTAGCCTTAAGCAGAGACTGGCGAATAACTCATTCAATGAAAGGCGTCGGTAGGCTGCCAAAAAAGTACAGTCTCCTGAAATCACAACATATATTTTTTCTTCCGACCTTCATGATAACTTCAAGTAATGAGCAGTACACCAATCAAACTTGGATGCCCAAGTTTCGTTCTCCTACGTTGAAGCATTCGTTTGCAGGAACACTTTGAATTTTCAGGTTTCACTGCGTTTTCTCCTATATTGACAGATGCAGTTAGAACTCTAAATAAAACACGGTTTGTGGTAGCTTCTTGACTCTTGACACAATACTGTAGTTCTACGTTCTATCTCTAAGGTTTGTTTCCTCTTGATGTAGCCTTAAGCAGAGACTGGCGAATAACTCATTCAATGAAAGGCGTTGGTAGGCTGCCAAAAAACTACAGTCTCCTGAAATCACAACATATATTTTTTCTTCCGACCTTCATGATACTTTCAAGAAATGAGCAGTACACCAATCAAACTTGGATGTCCATGTTTCGTTCTCCTAGGTTGAAGCATTCGTTTGCAGGAGAAGTTTGAATTTTTAGGTTTCACTGATTTTCTTCTATATTGACAGATGCAGTTAGAACTCTAAATCAAACACGGTTTGTGCTAGCCTCTTGAAACTTGACACAATACAGTAGTTCTACGTTCTAACTCTAAGGTTTGTTTCCTCTTGATGTAGCCTTAAGCAGAGACTGGCGAATAACACATTCAATGAAAGTCATTGTTAAGCTTCCAAAAAACTACCATCTCCTGAAATCACAACATATATTTTTTCTTCTGAACTTCATGATACTTTCAAGTAATGAGCAGTACACCAATCAAACTTGGATGTCCAAGTTTCGTTCTCCTAGGTTGAAGCATTCATTTGCAGGAACAGTTTGAATTTTTAGGTTTCACTGCATTTTCTTCTATATTGACAGATGCAGTTAGAACTCTAAATCAAACACGGTTTGTGCTAGCTTCTTGAAACTTGACACAATGCAGTAGTTCTACGTTCTAACTCTAAGGTTTGTTTCCTCTTGATGTAGCCTTAAGCAGAGACTGGCGAATATCTCATTCAATGAAAGGCGTTGGTAGGCTGCCAAAAAACTACAGTCTCCTGAAATCACAACATACATTTTTTCTTCCGACCTTCATGATACTTTCAAGTAATGTGCAGTACACCAATCAAACTTGGATGTCCAAGTTTCGTTCTCCTAGGTTGAAGCATTCGTTTGCAGGAACAGTTTGAATTTTTATGTTTCACTCTGTTTTCTCCTATATTGACAGATGCAGTTCGAACTCTAAATCAAACACGGTTTGTGGTAGCTTCTTGAAACTTGACACAATAAAGTAGTTCTACGTTCTATCCCTAAGGTTTGTTTCCTCTTGATGTAGCCTTAAGCAGAGACTGGCGAATAAGACTTTCAATGAAAGGCATTGTTAAGCTTCCAAAAAACTACCATCTCCTGAAATCTCAATGTATATTTTTTCATCCGACCTTCATGATAACTTCAAGTAATGAGCAGTACACCAATCAAACTTGGATGTCCATGTTTCGTTCTCCTAGGTTGAAGCATTCGTTTGCAGGAGAAGTTTGAATTTTTAGGTTTCACTGCGTTTTCTTCTATATTGACAGATGCAGTTAGAACTCTAAATCAAACACGGTTTGTGCTAGCCTCTTGAAACTTGACACAATACAGTAGTTCTACGTTCTAACTCTAAGGTTTGTTTCCTCTTGATGTAGCCTTAAGCAGAGACTGGCGAATAACACATTCAATGAAAGTCATTGTTAAGCTTCCAAAAAACTACCATCTCCTGAAATCACAACATATATTTTTTCTTCCGAACTTCATGATACTTTCAAGTAATGAGCAGTACACCAATCAAACTTGGATGCCCAAGTTTCGTTCTCCTACGTTGAAGCATTCGTTTGCAGGAACAGTTTGAATTTTCAGGTTTCACTGCGTTTTCTCCTATATTGACAGATGCAGTTAGAACTCTAAATAAAACACGGTTTGTGGTAGCTTCTTGAAACTCGACACAATACTGTAGTTCTACGTTCTATCTCTAAGGTTTGTTTCCTCTTGATGTAGCCTTAAGCAGAGACTGGCGAATAACTCATTCAATGAAAGGCGTTGGTAGGCTGCCAAAAAACTACAGTCTCCTGAAATCACAACATATATTTTTTCTTCCGACCTTCATGATACTTTCAAGTAATGAGCAGTACACCAATCAAACTTGGATGTCCATGTTTCGTTCTCCTAGGTTGAAGCATTCGTTTGCAGGAGAAGTTTGAATTTTTAGGTTTCACTGCGTTTTCTTCTATATTGACAGATGCAGTTAGAACTCTAAATCAAACACGGTTTGTGCTAGCCTCTTGAAACTTGACACAATACAGTAGTTCTACGTTCTAAGTCTAAGGTTTGTTTCCTCTTGATTGAGCCTTAAGCAGAGACTGGCGAATAACACATTCAATGAAAGTCATTGTTAAGCTTCCAAAAAACTACCATCTCCTGAAATCACAACATATATTTTTTCTTCTGAACTTCATGATACTTTCAAGTAATGAGCAGTACACCAATCAAACTTGGATGTCCAAGTTTCGTTCTCCTAGGTTGAAGAATTCGTTTGCAGGAACAGTTTGAATTTTTAGGTTTCACTGCGTTTTCTTCTATATTGACAGATGCAGTTAGAACTCTAAATCAAACACGGTTTGTGCTAGCTTCTTGAAACTTGACACAATGCAGTAGTTCTACGTTCTAACTCTAAGGTTTGTTTCCTCTTGATGTAGCCTTAAGCAGAGACTGGCGAATATCTCATTCAATGAAAGGCGTTGGTAGGCTGCCAAAAAACTACAGTCTCCTGAAATCACAACATACATTTTTTCTTCCGACCTTCATGATACTTTCAAGTAATGTGCAGTACACCAATCAAACTTGGATGTCCAAGTTTCGTTCTCCTAGGTTGAAGCATTCGTTTGCAGGAACAGTTTGAATTTTTAGGTTTCACTGCGTTTTCTCCTATATTGACAGATGCAGTTAGAACTCTAAATTAAACACGGTTTGTGGTAGCTTCTTGAAACTTGACACAATACAGTAGTTCTACGTTCTATCTCTAAGGTTTGTTTCCTCTTGATGTAGCCTTAAGCAGAGACTGGCGAATAACTCATTCAATGAAAGGCGTTGGTAGGCTGCCAAAAAACTACAGTCTCCTGAAATCACAACATACATTTTTTCTTCCGACCTTCATGATACTTTCAAGTAATGAGCAGTACACCAATCAAACTTGGATGTCCAAGTTTCGTTCTCCTAGTTTGAAGCATTCCTTTGCAGGAACACTTTGAATTTTTAGGTTTCACTGCGTTTTCTCCTATATTGACAGATGCAGTTAGAACTCTAAATTAAACACGGTTTGTGGTAGCTTCTTGAAACTTGACACAATACAGTAGTTCTACGTTCTATCTCTAAGGTTTGTTTCCTCTTGATGTAGCCTTAAGCAGAGACTGGCGAATAACTCATTCAATGAAAGGCGTTGGTAGGCTGCCAAAAAACTACAGTCTCCTGAAATCACAACATATATTTTTTCTTCCGACCTTCATGATAACTTCAAGTAATGAGCAGTACACCAATCAAACTTGGGTGCCCAAGTTTCGTTCTCCTAGGTTGAAGCATTCCTTTGCTAGAACACTTTGAATTTTTAGGTTTCACTGCGTTTTCTCCTATATTGACAGATACAGTTAGAACTCTAAATTAAACACGGTTTGTGGTAGCTTCTTGAAACTTGACACAATACAGTAGTTCTACGCTCTAACTCTAAGGTTTGTTTCCTCTTGATGGAGCCTTAAGCATAGACTGGCGAATAACTCATTCAATGAAAGGCTTTGGTAGGCTGCCAAAAAACTACAGTCTCCTGAAATCACAACATATATTTTTTCTTCCGACCTTCATGATAACGTCAAGTAATGAGCAGTACACGAATCAAACTTGGATGCCCAAGTTTCGTTCTCCTATGTTGAAGCATTCGTTTGCAGGAACAGTTTGAATTTTTAGGTTTCACTCTGTTTTCTCCTATATTGACAGATGCAGTTCGAACTCTAAATCAAACACGGTTTGTGGTAGCTTCTTGAAACTTGACACAATAAAGTAGTTCTACGTTCTATCCCTAAGGTTTGTTTCCTCTTGATGTAGCCTTAAGCAGAGACTGGCGAATAACACTTTCAATGAAAGGCATTGTTAAGCTTCCAAAAAACTACCATCTCCTGAAATCTCAATGTATATTTTTTCATCCGACCTTCATGATAACTTCAAGTAATGAGCAGTACACCAATCAAACTTGGATGTCCATGTTTCGTTCTCCTAGGTTGAAGCACTCGTTTGCAGGAGAAGTTTGAATTTTTAGGTTTCACTGCGTATTCTTCTATATTGACAGATGCAGTTAGAACTCTAAATCAAGCACGGTTTGTGCTAGCGTCTTGAAACTTGACACAATACAGTAGTTCTACGTTCTAACTCTAAGGTTTGTTTCCTCTTGATGTAGCCTTAAGCAGAGACTGGCGAATAACACATTCAATGAAAGTCATTGTTAAGCTTCCAAAAAACTACCATCTCCTGAAATCACAACATATATTTTTTCTTCCGAACTTCATGATACTTTCAAGTAATGAGCAGTACACCAATCAAACTTGGATGTCCAAGTTTCATTCTCCTAGGTTGAAGCATTCGTTTGCAGGAACAGTTTGAATTTTTAGGTTTCACTGCATTTTCTTCTATATTGACAGATGCAGTTAGAACTCTAAATCAAACACGGTTTGTGCTAGCTTCTTGAAACTTGACACAATAGAGTAGTTCTACGTTCTATCTCTAAGGTTTGTTTCCTTTTGATGTAGCCTTAAGCAGAGACTGGAGAATCACTCATTCAATGAAAGGCATTGTTAGGCTGCCAAAAAACTACAGTCTCCTGAAATCACAACATATATTTTTTCTTCCGGTCTTCATGATACTTTCAAGTAATGAGCAGTATACCAATCAAACTTGGATGTCCAAGTTTCGTTCTCCTAGGTTGAAGCATTCGTTTGCAGGAACAGTTTGAATTTTTAGGTTTCCCTGCGTTTTCTCCTATATTGACAGATGCAGTTAGAACTCTCAATCAAACACGGTTTGTGGTAGCTTCTTGAAACTTGACACAATACAGTAGTTCTACGTTCTATCTCTAAGGTTTGTTTCCTCTTGATATAGCCTTAAGCAGAGACTGGCGAATAACTCATTCAATGAAAGGCGTTGGTAGGCTGCCAAAAAACTATAGTCTCCTGAAATCACAACATATATTTTTTCTTCCGACCTTCATGATAACTTCAAGTAATGAGCAGTACACCAATCAAACTTGGATGCCCAAGTTTCGTTCTCCTACGTTGAAGCATTCGTTTGCAGGAACAGTTTGAATTTTCAGGTTTCACTGCATTTTCTCCTATATTGACAGATGCAGTTAGAACTCTAAATCAAACACAGTTTGTGCTAGCCTCTTGAAACTTGACACAATACAGTAGTTCTACGTTCTACCTCTAAGGTTTGTTTCCTCTTGATGTAGCCTTAAGCAGAGACTGGTGAATAACACATTCAATGAAAGTCATTGTTAAGCTTCCAAAAAACTACCATCTCCTGAAATCACAACATATATTTTTTCTTCTGAACTTCATGATACTTTCAAGTAATGAGCAGTACACCAATCAAACTTGGATGTCCAAGTTTCGTTCTCCCAGGTTGAAGCATTCGTTTGCAGGAGCAGTTTGAATTTTTAGGTTTCACTGCGTTTTCTTCTATATTGACAGATGCAGTTAGAACTCTAAATCAAACACGGTTTGTGCTAGCTTCTTGAAACTTGGCACAATACAGTAGTTCTACGTTCTAACTCTAAGGTTTGTTTCCTCTTGATGTAGCCTTAAGCAGAGACTGGCGAATATCTCATTCAATGAAAGGCGTTGGTAGGCTGCCAAAAAACTACAGTCTCCTGAAATCACAACATACATTTTTTTCTTCCGACCTTCATGATACTTTCCAGTAATGTGCAGTACACCAATCAAACTTGGATGTCCAAGTTTCGTTCTCCTAGGTTGAAGCATTCGTTTGCAAAAACAGTTTGAATTTTTAGGTTTCACTGCGTTTTCTCCTATATTGACAGATGCAGTTAGAACTCTAAATTAAACACGGTTTGTGGTAGCTTCTTGAAACTTGACACAATACAGTAGTTCTACGTTCTATCTCTAAGGTTTGTTTCCTCTTGATGTAGCCTTAAGCAGAGACTGGCGAATAACTCATTCAATGAAAGGCGTTGGTAGGCTGCCAAAAAACTACAGTCTCCTGAAATCACAACATATATTTTTTCTTCCGACCTTCATGATAACTTCAAGTAATGAGCAGTACACCAATCAAACTTGGGTGCCCAAGTTTCGTTCTCCTAGGTTGAAGCATTCCTTTGCAGGAACAGTTTGAATTTTTAGGTTTCACTGCGTTTTCTCCTATATTGACAGATACAGTTAGAACTCTAAATTAAACACGGTTTGTGGTAGCTTCTTGAAACTTGACACAATACAGTAGTTCTAGGTTCTAACTCTAAGGTTTGTTTCCTCTTGATGTAGCCTTAAGCAGAGACTGGCGAATAACTCATTCAATGAAAGGCGTTGGTAGGCTGCCAAAAAACGACAGTCTCCTGAAATCAAAACATATATTTTTTCTTCCGACCTTCATGATACTTTCAAGTAATGAGCAGTACACCAATCAAACGTGGATGCCCAAGTTTCGTTCTCCTATGTTGAAGCATTCGTTTGCAGGAACAGTTTGAATTTTTAGGTTTCACTCTGTTTTCTTTTATATTGACAGATGCAGTTCGAACTCTAAATCAAACACGGTTTGTGGTAGCTTCTTGAAACTTGACACAATAAAGTAGTTCTACGTTCTATCCCTAAGGTTTGTTTCCTCTTGATGTAGCCTTAAGCAGAAACTGGCGAATAACACTTTCAATGAAAGGCATTGTTAAGCTTCCAAAAAACTACCATCTCCTGAAATCTCAATGTATATTTTTTCATCCGACCTTCATGATAACTTCAAGTAATGAGCAGTACACCAATCAAACTTGGATGTCCATGTTTCGTTCTCCTAGGTTGAAGCATTCGTTTGCAGGAGAAGTTTGCATTTTTAGGTTTCACTGCGTTTTCTTCTATATTGACAGATGCAGTTAGAACTCTAAATCAAACACGGTTTGTGCTAGCCTCTTGAAACTTGACACAATACAGTAGTTCTACGTTCTAACTCTAAGGTTTATTTCCTCTTGATGTAGCCTTAAGCAGAGACTGGCGAATAACACATTCAATGAAAGTCATTGTTAAGCTTCCAAACTAACATCTCCTGAAATCACAACATATATTTTTTCTTCTGAACTTCATGATACTTTCAAGTAATGAGCAGTACACCAATCAAACTTGGATGTCCAAGTTTCGTTCTCCTAGGTTGAAGCATTCGTTTGCAGGAACAGTTTGAATTTTTAGGTTTCACTGCGTTTTCTTCTATATTGACAGATGCAGTTAGAACTCTAAATCAAACACGGTTTGTGCTAGCTTCTTGAAACTTGACACAATACAGTAGTTCTACGTTCTAACTCTAAGGTTTGTTTCCTCTTGATGTAGCCTTAAGCAGAGACTGGCGAATATCTCATTCAATGAAAGGCGTTGGTAGGCTGCCAAAAAACTACAGTCTCCTGAAATCACAACATATATTTTTTCTTCCGACCTTCATGATACTTTCAAGTAATTTGCAGTACACCAATCAAACTTGGATGTCCAAGATTCGTTCTCCTCGGTTGAAGCATTCGTTTGCAGGAACAGTTTGAATTCTTAGGTTTCACTGCGTTTTCTCCTATATTGACAGATGCAGTTAGAACTCTAAATCAAACACGGTTTGTGCTAGCTTCTTGAAACTTGACACAATACAGTAGTTCTACGTTCTATCTCTAAGGTTTGTTTCGGCTTGATGTAGCCTTAAGCAGAGACTGGCGAATAACTCATTCAATGAAAGGCGTTGGTAGGCTGCCAAAAAACTACAGTCTCCTGAAATCACAACATATATTTTTGCTTCCGACCTTCATGATACTTTCAAGTAATGAGCAGTACACCAATCAAACTTGGATGTCCAAGTTTCGTTCTCCTAGGTTGAAGCATTCCTTTGCAGGAACAGTTTGAATTTTTAGGTTTCACTGCGTTTTCTTCTATATTGACAGATGCAGTTAGAACTCTAAATCAAACACGGTTTGTGCTAGCCTCTTGAAACTTGACACAATACAGTAGTTCTACGTTCTAACTCTAAGGTTTGTTTCCTCTTGATGTAGCCTTAAGCAGAGACTGGCGAATAACACATTCAATGAAAGTCATTGTTAAGCTTCCAAAAACTACCATCTCCTGAAATCACAACATATATTTTTTCTTCCGACCTTCATGATAACTTCAAGTAATGAGCAGTACACCAATCAAACTTGGATGCCCAAGTTTCGTTCTCCTAGGTTGAAGCATTCGTTTGCAGGAACAGTTTGAATTTTTAGGTTTCCCTGCGTTTTCTCCTATATTGACAGATACAGTTAGAACTCTAAATCAAACACGGTTTGTGGTAGCTTCTTAAAACTTGGCACAATGCAGTAGTTCTACGTTCTATCTCTAAGGTTTGTTTCCTCTTGATGTAGCCTTAAGCAGAGACTGGCGAATAACTCATTCAATGAAAGGCGTTGGTAGGCTGCCAAAAAACTACAGTCTCCTGAAATCACAACATATATTTTTTCTTCCGACCTTCATGATAACTTCAAGTAATGAGCAGTACACCAATCAAACTTGGATGCCCAAGTTTCGTTCTCCTACGTTGAAGCATTCGTTTGCAGGAACAGTTTGAATTTTCAGGTTTCACTGCGTTTTCTCCTTATATTGACAGATGCAGTTAGAACTCTAAATAAAACACGGTTTGTGGTAGCTTCTTGAAACTTGACACAATACTGTAGTTCTAAGTTCTATCTCTAAGGTTTGTTTCCTCTTGATGTAGCCTTAAGCAGAGACTGGCGAATAACTCATTCAATGAAAGGCGTTGGTAGGCTGCCAAAAAACTACAGTCTCCTGAAATCACAACATATATTTTTTCTTCCGTCCTTCATGATAACTTCAAGTAATGAGCAGTACACCAATCAAACTTGGATGCCCAAGTTTCGTTCTCCTACGTTGAAGCATTCGTTTGCAGGAACAGTTTGAATTTTCAGGTTTCACTGCGTTTTCTCCTATATTGACAGATGCAGTTAGAACTCTAAATAAAACACGGTTTGTGGTAGCTTCTTGAAACTTGACACAATACTGTAGTTCTACGTTCTATCTCTAAGGTTTGTTTCCTCTTGATGTAGCCTTAAGCAGAGACTGGCGAATAACTCATTCAATGAAAGGCGTTGGTAGGCTGCCAAAAAACTACAGTCTCCTGAAATCACAACATATATTTTTTCTTCCGACCTTCATGATACTTTCAAGTAATGAGCAGTACACCAATCAAACTTGGATGTCCATGTTTCGTTCTCCTAGGTTGAAGCATTCGTTTGGAGGAGAAGTTTGAATTTTTAGGTTTCACTGCGTTTTCTTCTATATTGACAGATGCAGTTAGAACTCTAAATCAAACGCGGTTTGTGCTAGCCTCTTGAAACTTGACACAATACAGATGTTCTACGTTCTAACTCTAAGGTTTGTTTCCTCTTGATGTAGCCTTAAGCAGAGACTGGCGAATAACACTTTCAATGAAAGGCATTGTTAAGCTTCCAAAAAACTACCATCTCCTGAAATCTCAATGTATATTTTTTCATCCGACCTTCATGATAACTTCAAGTAATGAGCAGTACACCAATCAAACTTGGATGTCCATGTTTCGTTCTCCTAGGTTGAAGCATTCGTTTGCAGGAGAAGTTTGAATTTTTAGGTTTCTCTGCGATTTCTTCTATGTTGACAGATGCAGTTAGAACTCTAAATCAAACACGGTTTGTGCTAGCCTCTTGAAACTTGACACAATACAGTAGTTCTACGTTCTAACTCGAAGGTTTGTTTCATCTTGATGTAGCCTTAAGCAGAGACTGGCGAATAACACATTCAATGAAAGTCATTGTTAAGCTTCCAAAAAACTACCATCTCCTGAAATCACAACATATATTTTTTCTTCCGAACTTCATGATACTTTCAAGTAATGAGCAGTACACCAATCAAACTTGGATGTCCAAGTTTCGTTCTCCTAGGTTGAAGCATTCGTTTGCAGGAACAGTTTGAATTTTTAGGTTTCATTGCGTTTTCTTCTATATTGACAGATGCATTTAGAACTCTAAATCAAACACGGTTTGTGCTAGCTTCTTGAAACTTGACACAATACAGTAGTTCTACGTTCTAACTCTAAGGTTTGTTTCCTCTTGATGTAGCCTTATGCAGAGACTGGCGAATAAGTCATTCAATGAAAGGCGTTGGTAGGCTGCCAAAAAACTACAGTCTCCTGAAATCACAACATACATTTTTTCTTCCGACCTTCATGATACTTTCAAGTAATGTGCAGTACACCAATCAAACTTGGATGTCCAAGTTTCGTTCTCCTAGGTTGAAGCATTCGTTTGCAGGAAGAGTTTGAATTTTTAGGTTTCACTGCGTTTTCTTCTATAGTGACAGATGCAGTTAGAACTCTAAATCAAACACGGTTTGTGCTAGCCTCTTGAAACTTGACACAATACAGTAGTTCTACGTTCTAACTCTAAGGTTTGTTTCCTCTTGATGTAGCCTTAAGCAGAGACTGGCGAATAACACATTCAATGAAAGTCATTGTTAAGCTTCCAAAAAACTACCATCTCCTGAAATCACAACATATATTTTTTCTTCCGAACTTCATGATACTTTCAAGTAATGAGCAGTACACCAATCAAACTTGGATGTCCAAGTTTTGTTGTCCTAGGTTGAAGCATTCATTTGCAGGAACAGTTTGAATTTTTAGGTTTCACTGCGTTTTCTTCTATATTGACAGATGCAGTTAGAACTCTAAATCAAACACGGTTTGTGCTAGCTTCTTGAAATTTGACACAATACAGTAGTTCTACGTTCTAACTCTAGGTTTGTTTCCTCTTGATGTAGACTTAAGCAGAGACTGGCGAAACACTCATTCAATGAAAGGCGTTGGTAGGCTGCCAAAAAACTACAGTCTCCTGAAATCACAACATACATTTTTTTCTTCCAACCTTCATGATACTTTCAAGTAATGTGCAGTACACCAATCAAACTTGGATGTCCAAGTTTCGTTCTCCTAGGTTGAAGCATTCGTTTGCAGGAACAGTTTGAATTTTTACGTTTCCCTGCGTTTTCTCCTATATTGACAGATACAGTTAGAACTCTAAATTAAACACGGTTTGTGGTAGCTTCTTGAAACTTGACACAATACAGTAGTTCTACGTTCTAACTCTAAGGTTTGTTTCCTCTTGATGTAGCCTTAAGCAGAGACTGGCGAATAACTCATTCAATGAAAGGCGTTGGTAGGCCCCAAAAAACTACAGTCTCCTGAAATCAGAACATATATTTTTTCTTCCTTCCTTCATGATACTTTCACGTAATAAGCAGTACACCAATCAAACTTGGATGCCCAAGTTTCGTTCTCCTATGTTGAAGCATTCGTTTGCAGGAACAGTTTGAATTTTTAGGTTTCACTCTGTTTTCCCCTATATTGACAGATGTAGTTCGAACTCTAAATCAAACACGGTTTGTGGTAGCTTCTTGAAACTTGACACAATAAAGTAGTTCTACGTTCAATCCCTAAGGTTTGTTTCCTCTTGATGTAGCCTTAAGCAGAGACTGGCGAATAACACTTTCAATGAAAGGCATTGTTAAGCTTCCAAAAAACTACCATCTCCTGAAATCTCAATGTATATTTTTTCATCCGACCTTCATGATAACTTCAAGTAATGAGCAGTACACCAATCAAACTTGGATGTCCATGTTTCGTTCTCCTAGGTTGAAGCATTCGTTAGCAGGAGAAGTTTGAATTTTTAGGTTTCACTGCGTTTTCTTCTATATTGACAGATGCAGTTAGAACTCTAAATCAAACACGGTTTGTGCTAGCCTCTTGAAACTTGACACAATACAGTAGTTTTACGTTCTAACTCTAAGGTTTTATTTCCTCTTGATGTAGCCTTAAGCAGAGACTGGCGAATAACACATTCAATGAAAGTCATTGTTAAGCTTCCAAAAAACTACCATCTCCTGAAATCACAACATATATTTTTTCTTCCGAACTTCATGATACTTTCA
>NW_027517156.1:0-47681 GCF_048772815.1 Callospermophilus lateralis
TGAAGATTGGATGAAAAATGTATGCTGATATTTCAGGAATTTTGTAGTTTTTTGGAAGATTGGAAACCCTTTCAATGAAGGTGTTTTTTCGCCCATCTCTCCTTAGGGCTACATCAAGAGGAAACAAACCATAGAGATAGCACTTAGAACTACTTCATTCTGTGAAGTTTCAAGAAGCTAGCACAAACCGTGTTTGATTTACGGTTCCAACTACATCTATCCATATAGGAGAAAACAGAGTGAAACCAAACAATCGAAACTGTTAGTGCAAAGGAATGCTTCAACTAGAAGTACGAAACTTGGGCAGCCAAGTGAGATTGTTGTAGTGATGATTACCTGAAAGTATTGTGAAGATTGGATGAAAAAATATATGCTGAGAATTCAGGAGACTCATGGTTTTTTGAATCTTGGAAGACCATTTCAATGAAGGTGTTTGCCCGCAAGTCTCTGCTTAGGGGCTTAATTAAGCGGAAACAAACTATAGAGATAGAACATGGAACTTCTTCATTGTGTCAAGTTTCAAGAAGCTAGCACAAAACGTGTTTGATTTAGAGTTCTAACTACACCTATCCGTATATGAGAAAACAGAGTGAAACGTGAAAATTGAAACTGTTACTGAAAACGAATGCTTCAACTTAGAAGAACGAAAGTTGGGCAGCCAAGTGGGATTTTGTAGTGATCACTACCTGAAAGTATCATGAAGATTGGATGAAAAAATATATGCTGATATTTCAGGACTTTAGTAGGTTTTTTGGAAGATTGGAAACCCCTTTCAATGAAGGTGTTTTTCGCCCATCTCTGCTTAGGGCTACATCAAGAGGAAACAAACCATAGAGATAGAACTTAAAACTACTTCATTCTGTGAAGATTCAAGAAGCTACCACAAACCGTGTTTGATTTATAGTTCCAACTACATCTATCCATATAGGAGAAAACAGAGTAAAACCTAACTATCGAAACTGTTAGTGCAAACGAATGCTTCAACCTAGAATTACAAAACTTGGGCAGCCAAGTGAGATTGTTGTAGTGATGATTACCTGAAAGTATTGTGAAGATTAGATGAAAAAATATATGCTGAGAATTCAGGAGACTCATGGTTTTTTGGAAGTTTGGAAGACGTTTTCAATGAAAGTTTGTTTCCGACAGGCTCTGCTTAGGGCTTAATCAAGCGGAAACAAACGGTAGAGATAGAACATGGAACTACTTCATTGTGTCAAGTTTCAAGAAGCTAGCACAAACCGTTTTTGATTTAGAGTTCTAACTACACCTATCTGTATATGAGAAAACAGAGTGAAACGTGAAAATTGAAACTGTTACTGCAAACGAATGCTTCAACCTAGAAGACGAAAGTTGGGCAGCCAAGTGGGATTGTTGTAGTGGCCATTACCTGGAAAGTATCATGAAGATTGGATGAAAAAATGTATGCTGATATTTCAGGAATTTTGTAGTTTTTTGGAAGATTGGAAACCCCTTTCAATGAAGGTGTTTTTCGCCCATCTCTCCTTAGGGCTACATCAAGAGGAAACAAACCATAGAGATAGCACTTAGAACTACTTCATTCTGTGAAGTTTCAAGAAGCTAGCACAAACCGTGTTTGATTTACGGTTCCAACTACATCTATCCATATAGGAGAAAACAGAGTGAAACCAAACAATCGAAACTGTTAGTGCAAAGGAATGCTTCAACCTAGAAGTACGAAACTTGGGCAGCCAAGTGAGATTGTTGTAGTGATGATTACCTGAAAGTATTGTGAAGATTGGATGAAAAAATATATGCTGAGAATTCAGGAGACTCATGGTTTTTTGGAATCTTGGAAGACCATTTCAATGAAGGTGTTTGCCCGCAAGGTCTCTGCTTAGGGCTTAATTAAGCGGAAACAAACTATAGAGATAGAACATGGAACTTCTTCATTGTGTCAAGTTTCAAGAAG
This sequence comes from Callospermophilus lateralis, assembly GCF_048772815.1. Classification (NCBI taxonomy): domain Eukaryota; kingdom Metazoa; phylum Chordata; class Mammalia; order Rodentia; family Sciuridae; genus Callospermophilus; species Callospermophilus lateralis. Next base: position 1,931 of record NW_027517156.1, read on the forward strand.
CTAGCACAAACCGTGTTTGATTTAGAGTTCTAACTACACCTATCCGTATATGAGAAAACAGAGTGAAACGTGAAAATTGAAACTGTTACTGAAAACGAATGCTTCAACTTAGAAGAACGAAAGTTGGGCAGCCAAGTGGGATTTTTGTAGTGATCACTACATGAAAGTATCATGAAGATTGGATGAAAAAATATATGCTGATATTTCAGGACTTTAGTAGTTTTTTGGAAGATTGGAAACCCCTTTCAATGAAGGTGTTTTTCGCCCATCTCTGCTTAGGGCTACATCAAGAGGAAACAAACCATAGAGATAGAACTTAAAACTACTTCATTCTGTGAAGATTTCAGAAGCTACCACAAACCGTGTTTGATTATAGTTCCAACTACATCTATCCATATAGGAGAAAACAGAGTAAAACCTAACTATCGAAACTGTTAGTGCAAACGAATGCCTTCAACCTAGAATTACAAAACTTGGGCAGCCAAGTGAGAGTGTTGTAGTGATGATTACCTGAAAGTATTGTGAAGATTAGATGAAAAAATATATGCTGAGAATTCAGGAGACTCATTGTTTTTGGAAGTTTGGAAGACGTTTTCAATGAAAGTTTTGTTTCCGACGCTCTGCTTAGGGCTTTATCAAGCGGAAACAAACGGTAGAGATAGAACATGGAACTACTTCATTGTGTCAAGTTTCAAGAAGCTAGCACAAACCGTTTTTGATTTAGAGTTCTAACTACACCTATCTGTATATGAGAAAACAGAGTGAAACGTGAAAATTGAAACTGTTACTGCAAACGAATGCTTCAACCTAGAAGAACGAAAGTTGGGCAGCCAAGTGGGATTGTTGTAGTGACCATTACCTGAAAGTATCATGAAGATTGGATGAAAAAATGTATGCTGATATTTCAGGACTTTGTAGTTTTTTGAAAGATTGGAAACCCTTTTTCAATGAAGGTGTTTTTCGCCCATCTCTGCTTAGGCTACATCAAGAGGAAACAATCCATTGAGATAGCACTTAGAACTACTTCATTCTGTTGGAGAGTTTCAAGAAGCTAGCACAAACCTGTTTGATTTACGGTTCCAACTAGATCTATCCATATAGCAGAAAACAGAGTGAAACCTAACAATCGAAACTGTTAGTGCAAACGAATGCTTCAACCTAGAAGTAGGAAACTTGGGCAGCCAAGTGAGATTGTTGTAGTGATGATTACCTGAACGTATTGTGAAGATTGGATGAAAAAATATATGCTGAGAATTCAGGAGACTCATGGTTTTTTGGAAGCATGGAAGACCTTTTCAATGAAGGTGTTTGCCCGCAAGTCTATGCTTAGGGCTTAATCAAGCGGAAACAAACCATAAAGATAGAACATGGAACTACTTCATTGTATCAAGTTTCAAGAAGCTAGTACAAACCGTGTTTGATTTAGAGTTCTAACTACACCTATCCGTATATGAGAAAACAGAGTGAAACGTGAAAATTGAAACTGTTACTGGAAACGAATGCTTCAACCTAGAAGAACGAAAGTTGGGCAGCCAAGTGGGAATGTTGTAGTGATCATTACCTGAAAGTATCATGAAGATTGGATGAAAAAATATATGCAGAGATTTCAGGACTTTTGTAGATTTTGGAAGATTGGAAACCCCTTTCAATGAAGGTGTTTTTCGCCCATCTCTGCTTAGGGCTACATCAAGAGGAAACAAACCATAAAGATAGCACTTAGAACTACTTCATTCTGTGAAGTTTCAAGAAGCTAGCACAAACCGTGTTTGATTTACAGTTCCAACTACATCTATCCATATAGGAGAAAACAGAGTGAAACCTAACAATCGAAACTGTTAGTGCAAACGAATGATTCAACCTAGAATTACAAAACTTGGGCTGCCAAGTGAGATTGTTGTAGTGATGATTACCTGAAAGTATTGTGAAGATTGGATGAAAAAATATATGCTGAGAATTCAGGAGACTCATGGTTTTTTGGAAGCTTGGAAGACCTTTTCAATGAAAGTTTGTGCCCGACAGGCTCTGCTTAGGGCTACATCAAGCAGAAACAAACCATAGAGATAGAACATGGAACTACTTCGTTGTGTCAAGTTTCGAGAAGCTAGCACAAACCGTGTTTGATTTAGAGTTCTAACTACACCTATCCGTATATGAGAAAACAGAGTGAAACGTGAAAATTGAAACTGTTACTGCAAACGAATGCTTCAACCTAGAAGAACGAAAGTTGGGCAGCCAAGTGGGATTGTTGTAGTGACCATTACCTGAAAGTATCATGAAGATTGGAGGAAAAAATGTATGCTGATATTTCAGGACTTTTGTAGTTTTTTGGAAGATTGGAAACCCCTTTCAATGAAGGTGTTTTTCGCCCATCTCTGCTTAGGGCTACATCAAGAGGAAACAATCCATAGAGATAGAACTTAGAACTACTTCATTCTGTGAAGTTTCAAGAAGCTAGCACAAACCGTGTTTGATTTACGGTTCCAACTACATCTATCCATATAGCAGAAAACAGAGTGAAACCTAACAATCGAAACTGTTAGTGCAAACGAATGCTTCAACCTAGAAGTACGAAACTTGGGCAGCCAAGTGAGATTGTTGTAGTGATGATTACCTGAAAGTATTGTGAAGATTGGATGAAAAAATATATGCTGAGAATTCAGGAGACTCATGGTTTTTTGGAATCTTGGAAGACCATTTCAATGAAGGTGTTTGCCCGCAAGTCTCTGCTTAGGGCTTAATTAAGCGGAAACAAACTATAGAGATAGAACATGGAACTTCTTCATTGTGTCAAGTTTCAAGAAGCTAGCACAAACCGTGTTTGATTTAGAGTTCTAACTACACCTATCCGTATATGAGAAAACAGAGTGAAACGTGAAAATTGAAACTGTTACTGAAAACGAATTCTACAACTTAGAAGAACGAAAGTTGGGCAGCCAAGTGGGATTCTTGTAGTGATCACTACATGAAAGTATCATGAAGATTGGATGAAAAAATATATGCTGATATTTCAGGACTTTAGTAGTTTTTTGGAAGATTGGAAACCCCTTTCAATGAAGGTGTTTTTCGCCCATCTCTGCTTAGGGCTACATCAAGAGGAAACAATCCATAGAGATAGAACTTAGAACTACTTCATTCTGTGAAGTTTCAAGAAGCTAGCACAAACCGTGTTTGATTTACGGTTCCAACTACATCTATCCATATAGCAGAAAACAGAGTGAAACCTAACAATCGAAACTGTTAGTGCAAACGAATGCTTCAACCTAGAAGTACGAAACTTGGGCAGCAAAATGTGATTGTTGTACTGATGATTACCTGAAAGTATTGTGAAGATTGGATGAAAAAATATATGCTGAGAATTCAGGAGACTCATGGTTTTTTGGAAGCTTGGAAGACCTTTTCAATGAAGGTGTTTGCCCGCAAGTCTCTGCTTAGAGCTTAATCAAGCGGAAACAAACCATAGAGATAGAACATGGAACTACTTCATTGTGTCAAGTTTCAAGAAGCTAGCACAAACCGTGTTTGATTGAGAGTTCTAACTACACCTATCCGTATATGAGAAAACAGAGTGAAACGTGAAAATTAAAACTGTTACTGAAAACGAATGCTTCAACCTAGAAGAAGGAAAGTTGGGCAGCCAAGTGGGATTGTTGTAGTGATCACTACCTGAAAGTATCATGAAGATTGGATGAAAAAATATATGCTGAGAATTCAGGAGACTCATGGTTTTTTGGAATCTTGGAAGACCATTTCAATGAAGGTGTTTGCCCGCAAGTCTCTGCTTAGGGCTTAATTAAGCGGAAACCAACTATAGAGATAGAACATGGAACTACTTCATTGTGTCAAGTTTCAAGAAGCTAGCACAAACCGTGTTTGATTTAGAGTTCTAACTACACCTATCCGTATATGAGAAAACAGAGTGAAACGTGAAAATTGAAACTGTTACTGAAAACGAATGCTTCAACTTAGAAGAACGAAAGTTGGGCAGCCAAGTGGGATTTTTGTAGTGATCACTACATGAAAGTATCATGAAGATTGGATGAAAAAATATATGCTGATATTTCAGGACTTTAGTAGTTTTTTGGAAGATTGGAAACCCCTTTCAATGAAGGTGTTTTTCGCCCATCTCTGCTTAGGGCTACATCAAGAGGAAACAAACCATCGAGATAGAACTTAAAACTACTTCATTCTGTGAAGATTCAAGAAGCTACCACAAACCGAGTTTGATTTATAGTTCCAACTACATCTATCCATATAGGAGAAAACTGAGTAAAACCTAACTATCGAAACTGTTAGTGCAAACGAATGCTTCAACCTAGAATTACAAAACTTGGGCAGCCAAGTGAGATTGTTGTAGTGATGATTACCTGAAAGTATTGTGAAGATTAGATGAAAAAATATATGCTGAGAATTCAGGAGACTCATGGTTTTTTGGAAGCTTGGAAGACCTTTTCAATGAAAGTTTGTTTCCGACAGGCTCTGCTTAGGGCTTAATCAAGCGGAAACAAACCATAGAGATAGAACATGGAACTACTTCATTGTGTCAAGTTTCAAGAAGCTAGCACAAACCGTTTTTGATTTAGAGTTCTAACTACACCTATCCGTATATGAGAAAACAGAGTGAAACGTGAAAATTGAAACTGTTACTGCAAACGAATGCTTCAACCTAGAAGAACGAAAGTTGGGCAGCCAAGTGTGATTGTTGTAGTGACCATTACCTGAAAGTATGATGAAGATTGGATGAAAAAATGTATGCTGATATTTCAGGACTTTTGTAGTTTTTTGGAAGATTGGAAACCCCTTTCAATGAAGGTGTTTTTCGCCCATCTCTGCTTAGGGCTACATCAAGAGGAAACAATCCATAGAGATAGCACTTAGAACTACTTCATTCTGTGAAGTTTCAAGAAGCTAGCACAAACCGTGGTTGATTTACGGTTCCAACTAGATCTATCCATATAGCAGAAAACAGAGTGAAACCTAACAATCGAAACTGTTAGTGCAAACGAATGCTTCAACCTAGAAGCACGAAACTTGGGCAGCCAAGTGAGACTGTTGTAGTGATGATTACCTGAAAGTATTGTGAAGATTGGATGAAAAAATATATGCTGAGAATTCAGGAGACTCATGGTTTTTTGGAAGCTTGGAAGACCTTTTCAATGAAGGTGTTTGCCCGCAAGTCTCTGCTTAGGGCTTAATCAAGCGGAAACAAACCATAGAGATAGAACATGGAACTACTTCATTGTGTCAAGTTTCAAGAAGCTAGCACAAACCGTGTTTGATTGAGAGTTCTAACTACACCTATCCGTATATGAGAAAACAGAGTGAAACGTGAAAATTGAAACTGTTACTGCAAACGAATGCTTCAACCTAGAAGAACGAAAGTTGGGCAGCCAAGTGGGATTGTTGTAGTGATCATTACCTGAAAGTATCATGAAGATTGGATGAAAAAATATATGCAGAGATTTCAGGACTTTTGTAGATTTTGGAAGATTGGAAACCCCTTTCAATGAAGGTGTTTTTCGCCCATCTCTGCTTAGGGCTACATCAAGAGGAAACAATCCATAGAGATAGAACTTAGAACTACTTCATTCTGTGAAGTTTCAAGAAGCTAGCACAAACCGTGTTTGATATACAGTTCCAACTACATCTATCCATATAGCAGAAAACAGAGTGAAACCAAACAATCGAAACTGTTAGTGCAAACGAATGCTTCAACCTAGAAGTACGAAACTTGGGCAGCCGAGATTGTTGTAGTGATGATTAACTGAAAGTATTGTGAAGATTGGATGAAAAAATATATGCTGAGAATTCAGGAGACTTATGGTTTTTTGGAAGCTTGGAAGACCTTTTCAATGTAAGTTTGTGCCCGACAGGCTCTGCTTAGGGCTTAATCAAGCGGAAACAAAACATAGAGATAGCACATGGAACTACTTCATTGTGTCAAGTTTCAAGAAGCTAGCACAAACCGTGTTTGATTTAGCGTTCTAACTACACCTATCCGTATATGAGAAAACAGAGTGAAACGTGAAAATTGAAACTGTTACTGCAAACGAATGCTTCAACCTAGAAGAACGAAAGTTGGGCAGCCAAGTGGGATTGTTGTAGTGACCATTACCTGAAAGTATCATGAAGATTGGATGAAAAAATGTATGCTGATATTTCAGGACATTTGTAGTTTTTTGGAAGATTGGAAACCCCTTTCAATGAAGGTGTTTTTCGCCCATCTCTGCTTAGGGCTACATCAAGAGGAAACAATCAATAGAGATAGAACTTAGAACTACTTCATTCTGTGAAGTTTCAAGAAGCTAGCACAAACCGTGTTTGATTTACGGTTCCAAGTACATCTATAAATATAGCAGAAAACAGAGTGAAACCTAACAATCGAAACTGTTAGTGCAAACGAATGCTTCAACCTAGAAGTACGAAATTGGGCAGCCAAGTGAGATTGTTGTAAGGATGATTACCTGAAAGTATTGTGAAGATTGGATGAAAAAATATATGCTGAGAATTCAGGAGACTCACGGTTTTTTGGAATCTTGGAAGACCATTTCAATGAAGGTGTTTGCCCGCATGTCTCTGCTTAGGGCTTAATTAAGCGGAAACAAACTATAGAGATAGAACATGGAACTACTTCATTGTGTCAAGTTTCAAGAAGCTAGCACAAACCGTGTTTGATTTAGAGTTCTAACTACACCTATCCGTATATGAGAAAACAGAGTGAAACGTGAAATTTGAAACTGTTACTGCAAACGAATGCTTCAACCTAGAAGAACGAAAGTTGGGCAGCCAAGTGGGATTGTTGTAGTGACCATTACCTGAAAGTATCATGAAGATTGGATGAAAAAATGTATGCTGATATTTCAGGACTTTTGTAGTTTTTTGGAAGATTGGAAACCCCTTTCAATGAAGGTGTTTTTCGCCCATCTCTGCTTAGGGCTACATCAAGAGGAAACAATCCATAGAGATAGCACTTAGAACTACTTCATTCTGTGAAGTTTCAAGAAGCTAGCACAAACCGTGGTTGATTTACGGTTCCAACTAGATCTATCCATATAGCAGAAAACAGAGTGAAACCTAACAATCGAAACTGTTAGTGCAAACGAATGCTTCAACCTAGAAGCACGAAACTTGGGCAGCCAAGTGAGACTGTTGTAGTGATGATTACCTGAAAGTATTGTGAAGATTGGATGAAAAAATATATGCTGAGAATTCAGGAGACTCATGGTTTTTTGGAAGCTTGGAAGACCTTTTCAATGAAGGTGTTTGCCCGCAAGTCTCTGCTTAGGGCTTAATCAAGCGGAAACAAACCATAGAGATAGAACATGGAACTACTTCATTGTGTCAAGTTTCAAGAAGCTAGCACAAACCGTGTTTGATTGAGAGTTCTAACTACACCTATCCGTATATGAGAAAACAGAGTGAAACGTGAAATTTGAAACTGTTACTGCAAACGAATGCTTCAACCTAGAAGAACGAAAGTTGGGCAGCCAAGTGGGATTGTTGTAGTGACCATTACCTGAAAGTATCATGAAGATTGGATGAAAAAATGTATGCTGATATTTCAGGACTTTTGTAGTTTTTTGGAAGATTGGAAACCCCTTTCAATGAAGGTGTTTTTCGCCCATCTCTGCTTAGGGCTACATCAAGAGGAAACAATCCATAGAGATAGCACTTAGAACTACTTCATTCTGTGAAGTTTCAAGAAGCTAGCACAAACCGTGGTTGATTTACGGTTCCAACTAGATCTATCCATATAGCAGAAAACAGAGTGAAACCTAACAATCGAAACTGTTAGTGCAAACGAATGCTTCAACCTAGAAGCACGAAACTTGGGCAGCCAAGTGAGACTGTTGTAGTGATGATTACCTGAAAGTATTGTGAAGATTGGATGAAAAAATATATGCTGAGAATTCAGGAGACTCATGGTTTTTTGGAAGCTTGGAAGACCTTTTCAATGAAGGTGTTTGCCCGCAAGTCTCTGCTTAGGGCTTAATCAAGCGGAAACAAACCATAGAGATAGAACATGGAACTACTTCATTGTGTCAAGTTTCAAGAAGCTAGCACAAACCGTGTTTGATTGAGAGTTCTAACTACACCTATCCGTATATGAGAAAACAGAGTGAAACGTGAAAATTGAAACTGTTACTGCAAACGAATGCTTCAACCTAGAAGAACGAAAGTTGGGCAGCCAAGTGGGATTGTTGTAGTGATCATTACCTGAAAGTATCATGAAGATTGGATGAAAAAATATATGCAGAGATTTCAGGACTTTTGTAGATTTTGGAAGATTGGAAACCCCTTTCAATGAAGGTGTTTTTCGCCCATCTCTGCTTAGGGCTACATCAAGAGGAAACAATCCATAGAGATAGAACTTAGAACTACTTCATTCTGTGAAGTTTCAAGAAGCTAGCACAAACCGTGTTTGATATACAGTTCCAACTACATCTATCCATATAGCAGAAAACAGAGTGAAACCAAACAATCGAAACTGTTAGTGCAAACGAATGCTTCAACCTAGAAGTACGAAACTTGGGCAGCCGAGATTGTTGTAGTGATGATTAACTGAAAGTATTGTGAAGATTGGATGAAAAAATATATGCTGAGAATTCAGGAGACTTATGGTTTTTTGGAAGCTTGGAAGACCTTTTCAATGTAAGTTTGTGCCCGACAGGCTCTGCTTAGGGCTTAATCAAGCGGAAACAAAACATAGAGATAGCACATGGAACTACTTCATTGTGTCAAGTTTCAAGAAGCTAGCACAAACCGTGTTTGATTTAGCGTTCTAACTACACCTATCCGTATATGAGAAAACAGAGTGAAACGTGAAAATTGAAACTGTTACTGCAAACGAATGCTTCAACCTAGAAGAACGAAAGTTGGGCAGCCAAGTGGGATTGTTGTAGTGACCATTACCTGAAAGTATCATGAAGATTGGATGAAAAAATGTATGCTGATATTTCAGGACATTTGTAGTTTTTTGGAAGATTGGAAACCCCTTTCAATGAAGGTGTTTTTCGCCCATCTCTGCTTAGGGCTACATCAAGAGGAAACAATCAATAGAGATAGAACTTAGAACTACTTCATTCTGTGAAGTTTCAAGAAGCTAGCACAAACCGTGTTTGATTTACGGTTCCAAGTACATCTATAAATATAGCAGAAAACAGAGTGAAACCTAACAATCGAAACTGTTAGTGCAAACGAATGCTTCAACCTAGAAGTACGAAATTGGGCAGCCAAGTGAGATTGTTGTAAGGATGATTACCTGAAAGTATTGTGAAGATTGGATGAAAAAATATATGCTGAGAATTCAGGAGACTCACGGTTTTTTGGAATCTTGGAAGACCATTTCAATGAAGGTGTTTGCCCGCATGTCTCTGCTTAGGGCTTAATTAAGCGGAAACAAACTATAGAGATAGAACATGGAACTACTTCATTGTGTCAAGTTTCAAGAAGCTAGCACAAACCGTGTTTGATTTAGAGTTCTAACTACACCTATCCGTATATGAGAAAACAGAGTGAAACGTGAAAATTGAAACTGTTACTGAAAACGAATGCTTCAACTTAGAAGAACGAAAGTTGGGCAGCCAAGTGGGATTTTTGTAGTGATCACTACATGAAAGTATCATGAAGATTGGATGAAAAAATATATGCTGATATTTCAGGACTTTAGTAGTTTTTTGGAAGATTGGAAACCCCTTTCAATGAAGGTGTTTTTCGCCCATCTCTGCTTAGGGCTACATCAAGAGGAAACAAACCATAGAGATAGAACTTAAAACTACTTCATTCTGTGTAGATTCAAGAAGCTACCACAAACCGTGTTTGATTTATAGTTCCAACTACATCTATCCATATAGGAGAAAACAGAGTAAAACCTAACTATCGAAACTGTTAGTGCAAACGAATACTTCAACCTAGAATTACAAAACTTGGGCAGCCAAGTGAGATTGTTGTAGTGATGATTACCTGAAAGTATTGTGAAGATTGGATGAAAAAACATATGCTGAGAATTCAGGAGACTCATGGTTTTTTGGAAGCTTGGAAGACCTTTTCAATGAAAGTTTGTGCCCGACAGGCTCTGCTTAGGGCTACATCAAGCAGAAACAAACCATAGAGATAGAACATGGAACTACTTCATTGTGTGAAGTTTCGAGAAGCTAGCGCAAACCGTGTTTGATTTAGAGTTCTAACTACACCTATCCGTATATGAGAAAACAGAGTGAAAAGTGAAAATTGAAACTGTTACTGCAAACAAATGCTTCAACCTAGAAGAACGAAAGTTGGGCAGCCAAGTGGGATTGTTGTAGTGACCATTACCTCAAAGTATCATGAAGATTGGATGAAAAAATATATGCCGATATTTCAGGACTTTTGTAGTTTTTTGGAAGATTGGAAACCCCTTTCAATGAAGGTGTTTTTCGCCCATCTCTGCTTAGGGCTACATCAAGAGGAAACAATCCATAGAGATAGAACTTAGAACTACTTCATTCTGTGAAGATTCAAGAAGCTACCACAAACCGTGTTTGATTTATAGTTCCAACTACATCTATCCATATAGGAGAAAACAGAGTAAAACCTAACTATCGAAACTGTTAGTGCAAACGAATGCTTCAACGTAGAATTACAAAACTTGGGCAGCCAAGTGAGATTGTTGTAGTGATGATTACCTGAAAGTATTGTGAAGATTAGATGAAAAAATATATGCTGAGAATTCAGGAGACTCATGGTTTTTTGGAAGCTTGGAAGACCTTTTCAATGAAAGTTTGTTTCTGACAGGCTCTGCTTAGGGCTTAATCAAGCGGAAACAAACCATAGAGATAGAACATGGAACTACTTCATTGTGTCAAGTTTCAAGAAGCTAGCACAAACCGTTTTTGATTTAGAGTTCTAACTACACCTATCCGTATATGAGAAAACAGAGTGAAACGTGAAAATTGAAACTGTTACTGCAAACGAATGCTTCAACCTAGAAGAACGAAAGTTGGGCAGCCAAGTGGGATTGTTGTAGTGACCATTACCTGAAAGTATCATGAAGATTGGATGAAAAAATGTATGCTGATATTTCAGGATTTTGTAGTTTTTTGGAAGATTGGAAACCCCTTTCAATGAAGGTGTTTTTCGCCCATCTCTGCTTAGGGCTACATCAAGAGGAAACAATCCATAGAGATAGCACTTAGAACTACTTCATTCTGTGAAGTTTCAAGAAGCTAGCAAAAACTGTGTTTGATTTACGGTTCCAACTAGATCTATCCATATAGCAGAAAACAGAGTGAAACCTAACAATCGAAACTGTTAGTGCAAACGAATGCTTCAACCTAGAAGTACGAAACTTGGCCAGCCAAGTGTGATTGTTTTACTGATGATTACCTGAAAGTATTGTGAAGATTGGATGAAAAAATATATGCTGAGAATTCAGGAGACTCATGGTTTTTTGGAAGCTTGGAAGACCTTTTGAATGAAGGTGTTTGCCCGCAAGTCTCTGCTTAGGGCTTAATCAAGCGGAAACAAACCATAGAGATAGAACATGGAACTACTTCATTGTGTCAAGTTTCAAGAAGCTAGCACAAACCGTGTTTGATTGAGAGTTCTAACTACACCTATCCGTATATGAGAAAACAGAGTGAAACGTGAAAATTGAAACTGTTACTGCAAACGAATGCTTCAACCTAGAAGAACGAAAGTTGGGCAGCCAAGTGGGATTGTTGTAGTGATCATTACCTGAAAGTATCATGAAGATTGGATGAAAAAATATATGCAGAGATTTCATTACTTTTGTAGATTTTGGAAGATTGGAAACCCCTTTCAATGAAGGTGTTTTTCCCACATCTCTGCTTAGGGCTACATCAAGAGGAAACAAACCATAGAGATAGCACTTAGAACTACTTCATTCTGTGAAGTTTCAAGAAGCTAGCACAAACTGTGTTTGATTTACAGTTCCAACTACATCTATCCATATAGGAGAAAACAGAGTGAAACCTAACAATCGAAACTGTTAGTGCAAACGAATGATTCAACCTAGAATTACAAAACTTGGGCAGCCAAGTGAGATTGTTGTAGAGATGATTACCTGAAAGTATTGTGAAGATTGGATGAAAAAATATATGCTGAGAATTCAGGAGACTCATGGTTTTTTGGAAGCTTGGAAGACCTTTTCAATGAAAGTTTGTGCCCGACAGGCTCTGCTTAGGGCTACATCAAGCAGAAACAAACCATAGAGATAGAACATGGAACTACTTCATTGTGTCAAGTTTCGAGAAGCTAGCACAAACCGTGTTTGATTTAGAGTTCTAACTACACCTATCCGTATATGAGAAAACAGAGTGAAAAGTGAAAATTGAAACAGTTACTGCAAACGAATGCTTCAACCTAGAAGAACGAAAGTTGGGCAGCCAAGTGGGATTGTTGTAGTGACCATTACCTGAAAGTATCATGAAGATTGGATGAAAAAATGTATGCTGATATTTCAGGACTTTTGTAGTTTTTTGGAAGATTGGAAACCCCTTTCAATGAAGGTGTTTTTCGCCCATCTCTGCTTAGGGCTACATCAAGAGGAAACAATCCATAGAGATAGCACTTAGAACTACTTCATTCTGTGAAGTTTCAAGAAGCTAGCAAAAACTGTGTTTGATTTACGGTTCCAACTAGATCTATCCATATAGCAGAAAACAGAGTGAAACCTAACAATCGAAACTGTTAGTGCAAACGAATGCTTCAACCTAGAAGTCCGAAACTTGGGCAGCCAAGTGAGATTTTTGTAGTGATGATTACCTGAAAGTATTGTGAAGATTGGATGAAAAAATATATGCTGAGAATTCAGGAGACTCATGGTTTTTTGGAAGCTTGGAAGACCTTTTGAATGAAGGTGTTTGCCCGCAAGTCTCTGCTTAGGGCTTAATCAAGCGGAAACAAACCATAGAGATAGAACATGGAACTACTTCATTGTGTCAAGTTTCAAGAAGCTAGCACAAACCGTGTTTGATTGAGAGTTCTAACTACACCTATCCGTATATGAGAAAACAGAGTGAAACGTGAAAATTGAAACTGTTACTGCAAACGAATGCTTCAACCTAGAAGAACGAAAGTTGGGCAGCCAAGTGGGATTGTTGTAGTGATCATTACCTGAAAGTATCATGAAGATTGGATGAAAAAATATATGCAGAGATTTCATTACTTTTGTAGATTTTGGAAGATTGGAAACCCCTTTCAATGAAGGTGTTTTTCCCACATCTCTGCTTAGGGCTACATCAAGAGGAAACAAACCATAGAGATAGCACTTAGAACTACTTCATTCTGTGAAGTTTCAAGAAGCTAGCACAAACTGTGTTTGATTTACAGTTCCAACTACATCTATCCATATAGGAGAAAACAGAGTGAAACCTAACAATCGAAACTGTTAGTGCAAACGAATGATTCAACCTAGAATTACAAAACTTGGGCAGCCAAGTGAGATTGTTGTAGAGATGATTACCTGAAAGTATTGTGAAGATTGGATGAAAAAATATATGCTGAGAATTCAGGAGACTCATGGTTTTTTGGAAGCTTGGAAGACCTTTTCAATGAAAGTTTGTGCCCGACAGGCTCTGCTTAGGGCTACATCAAGCAGAAACAAACCATAGAGATAGAACATGGAACTACTTCATTGTGTCAAGTTTCGAGAAGCTAGCACAAACCGTGTTTGATTTAGAGTTCTAACTACACCTATCCGTATATGAGAAAACAGAGTGAAAAGTGAAAATTGAAACAGTTACTGCAAACGAATGCTTCAACCTAGAAGAACGAAAGTTGGGCAGCCAAGTGGGATTGTTGTAGTGACCATTACCTGAAAGTATCATGAAGATTGGATGAAAAAATGTATGCTGATATTTCAGGACTTTTGTAGTTTTTTGGAAGATTGGAAACCCCTTTCAATGAAGGTGTTTTTCGCCCATCTCTGCTTAGGGCTACATCAAGAGTAAACAATCCATAGAGATAGCACTTGGAACTACTTCATTCTGTGAACTTTCAAGAAGCTAGCACAAACCGTGTTTGATTTACAGTTCCAACTACATCTATCCATATAGCAGAAAACAGAGTGAAACCTAACAATCGAAACTGTTAGTGCAAACGAATGCTTCAACCTAGAAGTCCGAAACTTGGGCAGCCAAGTGAGATTTTTGTAGTGATGATTACCTGAAAGTATTGTGAAGATTGGATGAAAAAATATATGCTGAGAATTCAGGAGACTCATGGTTTTTTGGAATCTTGGAAGACCATTTCAATGAAGGTGTTTGCCCGCAAGTCTCTGCTTAGGGCTTAATTAAGCGGAAACAAACTATAGAGATAGAACATGGAACTACTTCATTGTGTCAAGTTTCAAGAAGCTAGTACAAACCGTGTTTGATTTAGAGTTCTAACTACACCTATCCGTATATGAGAAAACAGAGTGAAACGTGAAAATTGAAACTGTTACTGCAAACGAATGCTTCAACCTAGAAGAACGAAAGTTGGGCAGCCAAGTGGGGATTGTTGTCGTGATCATTACCTGAAAGTATCATGAGGATTGGATGAAAAAATATATGCAGAGATTTCAGGACTTTTGTAGGTTTTGGAAGATTGGAAACCCCTTTCAATGAAGGTGTTTTTCGCCCATCTCTGCTTAGGGCTACATCAACAGGAAACAAACCATAGAGATAGCACTTAGAACTACTTCATTCTGTGAAGTTTCAAGAAGCTAGCACAAACCGTGTTTGATTTACAGTTCCAACTACATCTATCCGTATAGTAGAAAACAGAGTGAAACCTAACAATCGAAACTGTTAGTGCAAACGAATGATTCAACCTAGAAGTACGAAACTTGGCAGCCAAGTGAGATTTTTGTACTGATGATTACCTGAGAGTATTGTGAAGATTGGATGAAAAAATATATGCTGAGAATTCAGGAGACTCATGGTTTTTTGGAAGCTTGGAAGACCTTTTCAATGAAGGTGTTTGCCCGCAAGTCTCTGCTTAGGGCTTAATCAAGCGGAAACAAACCATAGAGATAGAACATGGAACTACTTCATTGTGTCAAGTTTCAAGAAGCTAGCACAAACCGTGTTTGATTGAGAGTTCTAACTACACCTATCCGTATATGAGAAAACAGAGTGAAACGTGAAAATTGAAACTGTTACTGCAAACGAATGCTTCAACCTAGAAGAACGAAAGTTGGGCAGCCAAGTGGGATTGTTGTAGTGATCATTACCTGAAAGTATCATGAAGATTGGATGAAAAAATATATGCAGAGATTTCAGGACTTTTGTAGATTTTGGAAGATTGGAAACCCCTTTCAATGAAGGTGTTTTTCGCCCATCTCTGCTTAGGGCTACATCAAGAGGAAACAAACCATAGAGATAGCACTTAGAACTACTTCATTCTGTGAAGTTTCAAGAAGCTAGCACAAACCGTGTTTGATTTACAGTTCCAACTACATCTATCCATATAGGAGAAAACAGAGTGAAACCTAACAATCGAAACTGTTAGTGCAAACGAATGATTCAACCTAGAATTACAAAACTTGGGCAGCCAAGTGAGATTGTTGTAGTGATGATTACCTGAAAGTATTGTGAAGATTGGATGAAAAAATATATGCTGAGAATTCAGGAGACTCATGGTTTTTTGGAAGCTTGGAAGACCTTTTCAATGAAAGTTTGTGCCCGACAGGCTCTGCTTAGGGCTACATCAAGCAGAAACAAACCATGGAGATAGAACATGGAACTACTTCATTGTGTCAAGTTTCGAGAAGCTAGCACAAACCGTTTTTGATTTAGAGTTCTAACTACACCTATCTGTATATGAGAAAACAGAGTGAAACGTGAAAATTGAAACTGTTACTGCAAACGAATGCTTCAACCTAGAAGAACGAAAGTTGGGCAGCCAAGTGGGATTGTTGTAGTGACCATTACCTGAAAGTATCATGAAGATTGGATGAAAAAATGTATGCCGATATTTCAGGAATTTTGTAGTTTTTTGGAAGATTGGAAACCCCTTTCAATGAAGGTGTTTTTCGCCCATCTCTGCTTAGGGCTACATCAAGAGGAAACAATCCGTAGAGATAGAACTTAGAACTACTTCATTCTGTGAAGATTCAAGAAGCTAGCACAAACCGTGTTTGATTTACGGTTCCAACTACATCTATCCATATAGCAGAAAACAGAGTGAAACCTAACAATCGAAACTGTTAGTGCAAATGAATGCTTCAACCTAGAAGTACGAAACTTGGGCAGCCAAGTGAGATTGTTGTACTGATGATTACCTGAAAGTATTGTGAAGATTGGATGAAAAAATATATGCTGAGAATTCCGGAGACTCATGGTTTTTTGGAAGCTTGGAAGACCTTTTCAATGAAGGTGTTTGCCCGCAAGTCTCTGCTTAGGGCTTAATCAAGCGGAAACAAACCATAGAGATAGAACATGGAACTACTTCATTGTGTCAAGTTTCAAGAAGCTAGCACAAACCGTGTTTGATTGAGAGTTCTATCTACACCTATCCGTATATGAGAAAACAGAGTGAAAAGTGAAAATTGAAACTGTTACTGCAAACGAATGCTTCAACCTAGAAGAACGAAAGTTGGGCAGCCAAGTGGGATTGTTGTAGTGACCATTACCTGAAAGTATCATGAAGATTGGATGAAAAAATGTATGCTGATATTTCAGGACTTTTGTAGTTTTTTGGAAGATTGGAAACCCCTTTCAATGAAGGTGTTTTTCGCCCATCTCTGCTTAGGGCTACATCAAGAGTAAACAATCCATAGAGATAGCACTTGGAACTACTTCATTCTGTGAACTTTCAAGAAGCTAGCACAAACCGTGTTTGATTTACAGTTCCAACTACATCTATCCATATAGCAGAAAACAGAGTGAAACCTAACAATCGAAACTGTTAGTGCAACGAATGCTTCAACCTAGAAGTCCGAAACTTGGGCAGCCAAGTGAGATTTTTGTAGTGATGATTACCTGAAAGTATTGTGAAGATTGGATGAAAAAATATATGCTGAGAATTCAGGAGACTCATGGTTTTTTGGAATCTTGGAAGACCATTTCAATGAAGGTGTTTGCCCGCAAGTCTCTGCTTAGGGCTTAATTAAGCGGAAACAAACTATAGAGATAGAACATGGAACTACTTCATTGTGTCAAGTTTCAAGAAGCTAGTACAAACCGTGTTTGATTTAGAGTTCTAACTACACCTATCCGTATATGAGAAAACAGAGTGAAACGTGAAAATTGAAACTGTTACTGCAAACGAATGCTTCAACCTAGAAGAACGAAAGTTGGGCAGCCAAGTGGGATTGTTGTAGTGATCATTACCTGAAAGTATCATGAGGATTGGATGAAAAAATATATGCAGAGATTTCAGGACTTTTGTAGGTTTTGGAAGATTGGAAACCCCTTTCAATGAAGGTGTTTTTCGCCCATCTCTGCTTAGGGCTACATCAACAGGAAACAAACCATAGAGATAGCACTTAGAACTACTTCATTCTGTGAAGTTTCAAGAAGCTAGCACAAACCGTGTTTGATTTACAGTTCCAACTACATCTATCCGTATAGTAGAAAACAGAGTGAAACCTAACAATCGAAACTGTTAGTGCAAACGAATGATTCAACCTAGAAGTACGAAACTTGGGCAGCCAAGTGAGATTTTTGTACTGATGATTACCTGAGAGTATTGTGAAGATTGGATGAAAAAATATATGCTGAGAATTCAGGAGACTCATGGTTTTTTGGAAGCTTGGAAGACCTTTTCAATGAAGGTGTTTGCCCGCAAGTCTCTGCTTAGGGCTTAATCAAGCGGAAACAAACCATAGAGATAGAACATGGAACTACTTCATTGTGTCAAGTTTCAAGAAGCTAGCACAAACCGTGTTTGATTGAGAGTTCTAACTACACCTATCCGTATATGAGAAAACAGAGTGAAACGTGAAAATTGAAACTGTTACTGCAAACGAATGCTTCAACCTAGAAGAACGAAAGTTGGGCAGCCAAGTGGGATTGTTGTAGTGATCATTACCTGAAAGTATCATGAAGATTGGATGAAAAAATATATGCAGAGATTTCAGGACTTTTGTAGATTTTGGAAGATTGGAAACCCCTTTCAATGAAGGTGTTTTTCGCCCATCTCTGCTTAGGGCTACATCAAGAGGAAACAAACCATAGAGATAGCACTTAGAACTACTTCATTCTGTGAAGTTTCAAGAAGCTAGCACAAACGTGTTTGATTTACAGTTCCAACTACATCTATCCATATAGGAGAAAACAGAGTGAAACCTAACAATCGAAACTGTTAGTGCAAACGAATGATTCAACCTAGAATTACAAAACTTGGGCAGCCAAGTGAGATTGTTGTAGTGATGATTACCTGAAAGTATTGTGAAGATTGGATGAAAAAATATATGCTGAGAATTCAGGAGACTCATGGTTTTTTGGAAGCTTGGAAGACCTTTTCAATGAAAGTTTGTGCCCGACAGGCTCTGCTTAGGGCTACATCAAGCAGAAACAAACCATGGAGATAGAACATGGAACTACTTCATTGTGTCAAGTTTCGAGAAGCTAGCACAAACCGTTTTTGATTTAGAGTTCTAACTACACCTATCTGTATATGAGAAAACAGAGTGAAACGTGAAAATTGAAACTGTTACTGCAAACGAATGCTTCAACCTAGAAGAACGAAAGTTGGGCAGCCAAGTGGGATTGTTGTAGTGACCATTACCTGAAAGTATCATGAAGATTGGATGAAAAAATGTATGCCGATATTTCAGGAATTTTGTAGTTTTTTGGAAGATTGGAAACCCCTTTCAATGAAGGTGTTTTTCGCCCATCTCTGCTTAGGGCTACATCAAGAGGAAACAATCCGTAGAGATAGAACTTAGAACTACTTCATTCTGTGAAGATTCAAGAAGCTAGCACAAACCGTGTTTGATTTACGGTTCCAACTACATCTATCCATATAGCAGAAAACAGAGTGAAACCTAACAATCGAAACTGTTAGTGCAAATGAATGCTTCAACCTAGAAGTACGAAACTTGGGCAGCCAAGTGAGATTGTTGTACTGATGATTACCTGAAAGTATTGTGAAGATTGGATGAAAAAATATATGCTGAGAATTCCGGAGACTCATGGTTTTTTGGAAGCTTGGAAGACCTTTTCAATGAAGGTGTTTGCCCGCAAGTCTCTGCTTAGGGCTTAATCAAGCGGAAACAAACCATAGAGATAGAACATGGAACTACTTCATTGTGTCAAGTTTCAAGAAGCTAGCACAAACCGTGTTTGATTGAGAGTTCTATCTACACCTATCCGTATATGAGAAAACAGAGTGAAAAGTGAAAATTGAAACTGTTACTGCAAACGAATGCTTCAACCTAGAAGAACGAAAGTTGGGCAGCCAAGTGGGATTGTTGTAGTGACCATTACCTGAAAGTATCATGAAGATTGGATGAAAAAATGTATGCTGATATTTCAGGACTTTTGTAGTTTTTTGGAAGATTGGAAACCCCTTTCAATGAAGGTGTTTTTCGCCCATCTCTGCTTAGGGCTACATCAAGAGTAAACAATCCATAGAGATAGCACTTGGAACTACTTCATTCTGTGAAGTTTCAAGAAGCTAGCACAAACCGTGTTTGATTTACAGTTCCAACTACATCTATCCATATAGCAGAAAACAGAGTGAAACCTAACAATCGAAACTGTTAGTGCAAACGAATGCTTCAACCTAGAAGTACGAAACTTGGGCAGCCAAGTGAGATTGTTGTAGTGATGATTACCTGAAAGTATTGTGAAGATTGGATGAAAAAATATATGCTGAGAATTCAGGAGACTCATGGTTTTTTGGAATCTTGGAAGACCATTTCAATGAAGGTGTTTGCCCGCAAGTCTCTGCTTAGGGCTTAATTAAGTGGAAACAAACTATAGAGATAGAACATGGAACTACTTCATTGTGTCAAGTTTCAAGAAGCTAGTACAAACCGTGTTTGATTTAGAGTTCTAACTACACCTATCCGTATATGAGAAAACAGAGTGAAACGTGAAAATTGAAACTGTTACTGCAAACGAATGCTTCAACCCAGAAGAACGAAAGTTGGGCAGCCAAGTGGGATTGTTGTAGTGACCATTACCTGAAAGTATCATGAGGATTGGATGAAAAAATATAAGCAGAGATTTCAGGACTTTTGTAGATTTTGGAAGATTGGAAACCCCTTTCAATGAAGGTGTTTTTCGCCCATCTCTGCTTAGGGCTACATGAACAGGAAACAAACCATAGAGATAGCACTTAGAACTACTTCATTCTGTGAAGTTTCAAGAAGCTAGCACAAACCGTGTTTGATTTACAGTTCCAACTACATCTATTCGTATAGTCGAAAACAGAGTGAAACCTAACAATCGAAACTGTTAGTGCAAACGAATGATTCAACCTAGAAGTACGAAACTTGGGCAGCCAAGTGAGATTTTTGTACTGATGATTACCTGAAAGTATTGTGAAGATTGGATGAAAAAATATATGCTGAGAATTCAGGAGACTCATGGTTTTTTGGAAGCTTGGAAGACCTTTTCAATGAAGGTGTTTGCCCGCAAGTCTCTGCTTAGGGCTTAATCAAGCGGAAACAAACCATAGAGATAGAACATGGAACTACTTCATTGTGTCAAGTTTCAAGAAGCTAGCACAAACCGTGTTTGATTGAGAGTTCTAACTACACCTATCCGTATATGAGAAAACAGAGTGAAACGTGAAAATTGAAACTGTTACTGCAAACGAATGCTTCAACCTAGAAGAACGAAAGTTGGGCAGCCAAGTGGGATTGTTGTAGTGATCATTACCTGAAAGTATCATGAAGATTGGATGAAAAAATATATGCAGAGATTTCAGGAATTTTGTAGATTTTGGAAGATTGGAAACCCCTTTCAATGAAGGTGTTTTTCGCCCATCTCTGCTTAGGGCTACATCAAGAGGAAACAAACCATAGAGATAGCACTTAGAACTACTTCATTCTGTGAAGTTTCAAGAAGCTAGCACAAACCGTGATTGATTTACAGTTCCAACTACATCTATCCATATAGGAGAAAACAGAGTGAAACCTAACAATCGAAACTGTTAGTGCAAACGAATGATTCAACCTAGAATTACAAAACTTGGGCAGCCATGTGAGATTGTTGTAGAGATGATTACCTGAAAGTATTGTGAAGATTGGATGAAAAAATATATGCTGAGAATTCAGGAGACTCATGGTTTTTTGGAAGCTTGGAAGACCATTTCAATGAAAGTTTGTGCCCGACAGGCTCTGCTTAGGGCTACATCAAGCAGAAACAAACCATAGAGATAGAACATGGAACTACTTCATTGTGTCAAGTTTCGAGAAGCTAGCACAAACCGTGTTTGATTTAGAGTTCTAACTACACCTATCCGTATATGAGAAAACAGAGTGAAAAGTGAAAATTGAAAGTGTTACTGCAAACGAATGCTTCAACCTAGAAGAACGAAAGTTGGGCAGCCAAGTGGGATTGTTGTAGTGACCATTACCTGAAAGTATCATGAAGATTGGATGAAAAAATGTATGCCGATATTTGAGGACTTTTGTAGTTTTTCGGAAGATTGGAAACCCCTTTCAATGAAGGTGTTTTTCGCCCATCTCTGCTTAGGGCTACATCAAGAGGAAACAATCCATAGAGATAGAACTTAGAACTACTTCATTCTGTGAAGTTTCAAGAAGCTAGCACAAACCGTGTTTGATTTACGGTTCCAACTACATCTATCCATATAGCAGAAAACAGAGTGAAACCTAACAATCGAAACTGTTAGTGCAAATGAATGCTTCAACCTAGAAGTACGAAACTTGGGCAGCCAAGTGAGATTGTTGTACTGATGATTACCTGAAAGTATTGTGAAGATTGGATGAAAAAATATATGCTGAGAATTCAGGAGACTCATGGTTTTTTGGAAGCTTGGAAGACCTTTTCAATGAAAGTTTGTGCCCGACAGGCTCTGCTTAGGGCTACATCAAGCAGAAACAAACCATGGAGATAGAACATGGAACTACTTCATTGTGTCAAGTTTCGAGAAGCTAGCACAAACCGTTTTTGATTTAGAGTTCTAACTACACCTATCCGTATATGAGAAAACAGAGTGAAACGTGAAAATTGAAACTGTTACTGCAAACGAATGCTTCAACCTAGAAGAACGAAAGTTGGGCAGCCAAGTGGGATTGTGGTAGTGACCATTACCTGAAAGTATCATGAAGATTGGATGAAAAAATATATGCAGAGATTTCAGGAATATTGTAGATTTTGGAAGATTGGAATCCCCTTTCAATGAAGGTGTTTTTTGCCCATCTCTCCTTAGGGCTACATCAAGAGGAAACAAACCATAGAGATAGCACTTAGAACTACTTCATTCTGTGAAGTTTCAAGAAACTAGCACAAACCGCGTTTGATTTACAGTTCCAACTACATCTATCCATATAGTAGAAAACAGAGTGAAACCTAACAATCGAAACTGTTATTGCAAACGAATGATTCAACCTAGAAGTACGAAACTTGGGCAGCCAAGTGAGATTTTTGTACTGATGATTACCTGAAAGTATTGTGAAGATTGGATGAAAAAATATATGCTGAGAATTGAGGAGACTCATGGTTTTTTGGAAGCTTGGAAGACCTTTTCAATGAAGGTGTTTGCCCGCAAGTCTCTGCTTAGGGCTTAATCAAGCGGAAACAAACCATAGAGATAGAACATGGAACTACTTCATTGTGTCAAGTTTCAAGAAGCTAGCACAAACCGTGTTTGATTGAGAGTTCTAACTACACCTATCCGTATATGAGAAAACAGAGTGAAACGTGAAAATTGAAACTGTTACTGAAAACGAATGCTTCAACCTAGAAGAACGAAAGTTGGGCAGCCAAGTGGGATTGTTGTAGTGATCACTACCTGAAAGTATCATGAAGATTGGATGAAAAAATATATGCTGATATTTCAGGAATTTAGTAGTTTTTTGGAAGATTGGAAACCCCATTCAATGAAGGTTTTTTTTGCCCATCTCTCCTTAGGGCTACATCAAGAGGAAACAAACCATAGAGATAGAACTTAGAACTACTTCATTCTGTGAAGTATCAAGAAGCTACCACAAACCGTGTTTGATTTAGATTTCCAACTACATCTATCCATATAGGAGAAAACAGAGTGAAACCTAACAATCGAAACTGTTAGTGCAAACGAATGATTCAACCTAGAATTACAAAACTTGGGCAGCCAAGTGAGATTGTTGTAGTGATGATTACCTGAAAGTATTGTGAAGATTGGATGAAAAAATATATGCTGAGAATTCAGGAGACTCATGGTTTTTTGGAAGCTTGGAAGACCTTTTCAATGAAAGTTTGTGCCCGAAAGGCTCTGCTTAGGGCTACATCAAGCAGAAACAAACCATGGAGATAGAACACGGAACTACTTCATTGTGTCAAGTTTCGAGAAGCTAGCACAAACCGTGTTTGATTTAGAGTTCTAACTACACCTATCCGTATATGAGAAAACAGAGTGAAAAGTGAAAATTGAAACTGTTACTGCAAACGAATGCTTCAACCTAGAAGAACGAAAGTTGGGCAGCCAAGTGGGATTGTTGTAGTGACCATTACCTGAAAGTATCATGAAGATTGGATGAAAAAATGTATTGCTGATATTTCAGGACTTTTGTAGATTTTGGAAGATTGGAAACCCCTTTCAATGAAGGTGTTTTTCGCCCATCTCTGCTTAGGGCTACATCAAGAGGAAACAAACCATAGAGATAGCACTTAGAACTACTTCATTCTGTGAAGTTTCAAGAAGCTAGCAAAACCGTGTTTGATTTACGGTTCCAAACTACATCTATCCATATAGGAGAAAACAGAGTGAAACCTAACAATCGAAACTGTTAGTGTAAATGAACGATTCAACCTAGAATTACAAAACTCGGGCAGCCAAGTGAGATTGTTGTAGTGATGATTACCTGAAAGTATTGTGAAGATTGGATGAAAAAATATATGCTGAGAATTCAGGAGACTCATGGTTTTTTGGAAGCTTGGAAGACCTTTCAATGAAAGTTTGTGCCCGACAGGCTCTGCTTAGGGCTACATCAAGCAGAAACAAACCATAGAGATAGAACATGGAACTACTTCATTGTGTCAAGTTTTGAGAAGCTAGCACAAACCGTGTTTGATTTAGAGTTCTAACTACACCTATCCGTATATGAGAAAACAGAGTGAAAAGTGAAAATTGAAACTGTTACTGCAAACGAATGCTTCAACCTAGAAGAACGAAAGTTGGGCAGCCAAGTGGGATTGTTGTAGTGACCATTACCTGAAAGTATCATGAAGATTGGATGAAAAAATGTATCCTGATATTTCAGGACTTTTGTAGTTTTTTGGAAGATTGGAAACCCCTTTCAATGAAGGTGTTTTTCGCCCATCTCTGCTTAGGGCTACATCAAGAGAAAACAATCCATAGAGATAGAACTTAGAACTACTTCATTTTGTGAAGTTTCAAGAAGCTAGCACAAACCGTGTTTGATTTACAGTTCCAACTACATCTATCCATATAGCAGAAAACAGAGTGAAACCAAACAATCGAAACTGTTAGTGCAAACGAATGCTTCAACCTAGAAGTACGAAACTTGGGCAGCCAAGTGAGATTGTTGTAGTGATGATTACCTGAAAGTATTGTGAAGATTGGATGAAAAAATATATGCTGAGAATTCAGGAGACTCATGGTTTTTTGGAAGCTTGGAAGACATTTTCAATGAAAGTTTGTGCCCGACAGGCTCTGCTTAGGGCTACATCAAGCAGAAACAAACCATAGAGATAGAACATGGAACTACTTCATTGTGTCAAGTTTCGAGAAGCTAGCACAAACCGTGTTTGATTTAGAGTTCTAACTACACCTATCCGTATATGAGAAAACAGAGTGAAAAGTGAAAATTGAAACTGTTACTGCAAACGAATGCTTCAACCTAGAAGAACGAAAGTTGGGCAGCCAAGTGGGATTGTTGTAGTGACCATTACCTGAAAGTATCATGAAGATTGGATGAAAAAATGTATGCTGATATTTCAGGACTTTTGTAGTTTTTTGGAAGATTGGAAACCCCTTTCAATGAAGGTGTTTTTCGCCCATCTCTGCTTAGGGCTACATCAAGAGGAAACAAACCATAGAGATAGCACTTAGAACTACTTCATTCTGTGAAGTTTCAAGAAGCTAGCACAAACCGTGTTTGATTTACGGTTCCAACTAGATCTATCCATATAGCAGAAAACAGAGTGAAACCTAACAATCGAAACTGTTAGTGCAAACGAATGCTTCAACCTAGAAGTACGAAACTTGGGCAGCTAAGTGAGATTGTTGTAGTGATGATTACCTGAAAGTATTGTGAAGATTGGATGAAAAAATATATGCTGAGAATTCAGGAGACTCATGGTTTTTTGGAAGCTTGGAAGACCTTTTCAATGAAGGTGTTTGCCCGCAAGTCTCTGCTTAGGGCTTAATCAAGTGGAAACAAACCATAGAGATAGAACATGGAACTACTTCATTGTGTCAAGTTTCAAGAAGCTAGCACAAACCGTGTTTGATTGAGAGTTCTAACTACACCTATCCGTATATGAGAAAACAGAGTGAAACGTGAAAATTGAAACTGTTACTGCAAACGAATGCTTCAACCTAGAAGAACGAAAGTTGGGCAGCCAAGTGGGATTGTTGTAGTGATCATTACCTGAAAGTATCATGAAGATTGGATGAAAAAATATATGCAGAGATTTCAGGACTTTTGTAGATTTTGGAAGATTGGAAACCCCTTTCAATGAATGTGTTTTTCGCCATCTCTGCTTAGGGCTACATCAAGAGGAAACAATCCATAGAGATAGAACTTAGAACTACTTCATTCTGTGAAGTTTCAAGAAGCTAGCACAAACCGTGTTTGATTTACGGTTCCAACTACATCTATCCATATAGCAGAAAACAGAGTGAAACCTAACAATCGAAACTGTTAGTGCAAACGAATGCTTCAACCTAGAAGTACGAAACTTGGGCAGCCAAGTGAGATTGTTGTACTGATGATTACCTGAAAGTATTGTGAAGATTGGACGAAAAACTATATGCTGAGAATTCAGGAGACTCATGGTTTTTTGGAAGCTTGGAAGACCTTTTCAATGAAGGTGTTTGCCCGCAAGTCTCTGCTTAGGGCTTAATCAAGCGGAAAGAAACCATAGAGATAGAACATGGAACTACTTCATTGTGTCAAGTTTCAAGAAGCTAGCACAAACCGTGTTTGATTGAGATTTCTAACTACACCTATCCGTATATGAGAAAACAGAGTGAAACGTGAAAATTGAAACTGTTACTGCAAACGAATGCTTCAACCTAGAAGAACGAAAGTTGGGCAGCCAAGTGGGATTGTGGTAGTGACCATTACCTGAAAGTATCATGAAGATTGGATGAAAAAATATATGCAGAGATTTCAGGAATATTGTAGATTTTGGAAGATTGGAATCCCCTTTCAATGAAGGTGTTTTTTGCCCATCTCTCCTTAGGGCTACATCAAGAGGAAACAAACCATAGAGATAGCACTTAGAACTACTTCATTCTGTGAAGTTTCAAGAAGCTAGCACAAACCGCGTTTGATTTACAGTTCCAACTACATCTATCCATATAGTAGAAAACAGAGTGAAACCTAACAATCGAAACTGTTAGTGCAAACGAATGATTCAACCTAGAAGTACGAAACTTGGGCAGCCAAGTGAGATTTTTGTACTGATGATTACCTGAAAGTATTGTGAAGATTGGATGAAAAAATATATGCTGAGAATTGAGGAGACTCATGGTTTTTTGGAAGCTTGGAAGACCTTTTCAATGAAGGTGTTTGCCCGCAAGTCTCTGCTTAGGGCTTAATCAAGCGGAAACAAACCATAGAGATAGAACATGGAACTACTTCATTGTGTCAAATTTCAAGAAGCTAGCACAAACCGTGGTTGATTGAGAGTTCTAACTACACCTATCCGTATATGAGAAAACAGAGTGAAACGTGAAAATTGAAACTGTTACTGAAAACGAATGCTTCAACCTAGAAGAACGAAAGTTGGGCAGCCAAGTGGGATTGTTGTAGTGATCACTACCTGAAAGTATCATGAAGATTGGATGAAAAAATATATGCTGATATTTCAGGAATTTAGTAGTTTTTTGGAAGATTGGAAACCCCATTCAATGAAGGTGTTTTTTGCCCATCTCTCCTTAGGGCTACATCAAGAGGAAACAAACCATAGAGATAGAACTTAGAACTACTTCATTCTGTGAAGTATCAAGAAGCTACCACAAACCGTGTTTGATTTAGATTTCCAACTACATCTATCCATATAGGAGAAAACAGAGTGAAACCTAACAATCGAAACTGTTAGTGCAAACGAATGATTCAACCTAGAATTACAAAACTTGGGCAGCCAAGTGAGATTGTTGTAGTGATGATTACCTGAAAGTATTGTGAAGATTGGATGAAAAAATATATGCTGAGAATTCAGGAGACTCATGGTTTTTTGGAAGCTTGGAAGACCTTTTCAATGAAAGTTTGTGCCCGACAGGCTCTGCTTAGGGCTACATCAAGCAGAAACAAACCATAGAGATAGAACATGGAACTACTTCATTGTGTCAAGTTTCGAGAAGCTAGCACAAACCGTGTTTGATTTAGAGTTCTAACTACACCTATCCGTATATGAGAAAACAGAGTGAAAAGTGAAAATTGAAACTGTTACTGCAAACGAATGCTTCAACCTAGAAGAACGAAAGTTGGGCAGCCAAGTGGGATTGTTGTAGTGACCATTACCTGAAAGTATCATGAAGATTGGATGAAAAAATGTATGCTGATATTTCAGGACTTTTGTAGTTTTTTGGAAGATTGGAAACCCCTTTCAATGAAGGTGTTTTTCGCCCATCTCTGCTTAGGGCTACATCAAGAGGAAACAAACCATAGAGATAGCACTTAGAACTACTTCATTCTGTGAAGTTTCAAGAAGCTAGCACAAACCGTGTTTGATTTACGGTTCCAACTACATCTATCCATATAGGAGAAAACAGAGTGAAACCTAACAATCGAAACTGTTAGTGCAAATGAACGATTCAACCTAGAATTACAAAACTCGGGCAGCCAAGTGAGATTGTTGTAGTGATGATTACCTGAAAGTATTGTGAAGATTGGATGAAAAAATATATGCTGAGAATTCAGGAGACTCATGGTTTTTTGGAAGCTTGGAAGACATTTTCAATGAAAGTTTGTGCCCGACAGGCTCTGCTTAGGGCTACATCAAGCAGAAACAAACCATAGAGATAGAACATGGAACTACTTCATTGTGTCAAGTTTCGAGAAGCTAGCACAAACCGTGTTTGATTTAGAGTTCTAACTACACCTATCCGTATATGAGAAAACAGAGTGAAAAGTGAAAATTGAAACTGTTACTGCAAACGAATGCTTCAACCTAGAAGAACGAAAGTTGGGCAGCCAAGTGGGATTGTTGTAGTGACCATTACCTGAAAGTATCATGAAGATTGGATGAAAAAATGTATGCTGATATTTCAGGAATTTTGTAGTTTTTTGGAAAATTGGAAACCCCTTTCAATGAAGGTGTTTTTCGCCCATCTCTGCTTAGGGCTACATCAAGAGGAAACAATCCATAGAGATAGAACTTAGAACTACTTCATTCTGTGAAGTTTCAAGAAGCTAGCACAAACCGTGTTTGATTTACAGTTCCAACTACATCTATCCATATAGCAGAAAACAGAGTGAAACCTAACAATCGAAACTGTTAGTGCAAACGAATGCTTCAACCTAGAAGTACGAAACTTGGGCAGCCAAGTGAGATTGTTGTACTGATGATTACCTGAAAGTATTGTGAAGATTGCATGAAAAAATATATGCTGAGAATTCAGGAGACTCATGGTTTTTTGGAAGCTTGGAAGACCTTTTCAATGAAGGTGTTGCCCGCAAGTCTCTGCTTAGGGCTTAATCAAGCGGAAACAAACCATAGAGATAGAACATGGAACTACTTCATTGTGTCAAGTTTCAAGAAGTTAGCACAAACCGTGTTTGATTGAGAGTTCTAACTACACCTATCCGTATATGAGAAAACAGAGTGAAACGTGAAAATTGAAACTGTTACTGCAAACGAATGCTTCAACCTAGAAGAACGAAAGTTGGGCAGCCAAGTGGGATTGTTGTAGTGATCATTACCTGAAAGTATCATGAAGATTGGATGAAAAAATATATGGAGAGATTTCAGCACTTTTGTAGATTTTGGAAGATTGGAAACCGTTTCAAAGAAGGTATTTTTCGCCCATCTCTGCTTAGGGCTACATCAATAGGAAACAAACCATAGAGATAGCACTTAGAACTACTTCATTCTGTGAAGTTTCAAGAAGCTAGCACAAACCGTGTTTGATTTACGGTTCCAACTAATCTATCCATATAGCAGAAAACAGAGTGAAACCTAACAATCGAAATTGTTAGTGCAAACGAATGCTTCAACCTAGCACTACGAAACTTGGGCAGCCAAGTGAGATTGTTGTACTGATGATTACCTGAAAGTATTGTGAAGATTGGATGAAAAAATATATGCTGAGAATTCAGGAGACTCATGGTTTTTTGGAAGCTTGGAAGACCTTTTCAATGAAAGTTTGTGCCCGACAGGCTCTGCTTAGGGCTACATCAAGCAGAAACAAACCATGGAGATAGAACATGGAACTACTTCATTGTGTCAAGTTTCGAGAAGCTAGCACAAACCGTTTTTGATTTAGAGTTCTAACTACACCTATCCGTATATGAGAAAACAGAGTGAAACGTGAAAATTGAAACTGTTACTGCAAACGAATGCTTCAACCTAGAAGAACGAAAGTTGGGCAGCCAAGTGGGATTCTTGTAGTGATCACTACCTGAAAGTATCATGAAGATTGGATGAAAAAATATATGCTGATATTTCAGGACTTTAGTAGTTTTTTGGAAGATTGGCAACCCCTTTCAATGAAGGTGTTTTTCGCCCATCTCTCCTTAGGGCTACATCAAGAGGAAACAAACCATAGAGATAGAACTTAGAACTACTTCCTTCTGTGAAGTTTCAAGAAGCTACCACAAACCGTGTTTGATTTAGAGTTCCAAATACATCTATCCATATAGGAGAAAAGAGAGTGAAACCTAACAATCGAAACTGTTAGTGCAAACGAATGATTCAACCTAGAATTACAAAACTTGGGCAGCCAAGTGAGATTGTTGTAGTGATGATTACCTGAAAGTATTGTGAAGATTGGATGAAAAAATATATGCTGAGAATTCAGGAGACTCATGGTTTTTTGGAAGCTTGGAAGACCTTTTCAATGAAAGTTTGTGCCCGACAGGCTCTGCTTAGGGCTACATCAAGCAGAAACAAACCATGGAGATAGAACATGGAACTACTTCATTGTTGTCAAGTTTCGAGAAGCTAGCACAAACCGTGTTTGATTGAGAGTTCTAACTACACCTATCCGTATATGAGAAAACAGGTGATACGTGAAAATTGAAACTGTTACTGAAAACGAATGCTTCAACCTAGAAGAACGAAAGTTGGGCAGCCAAGTGGGATTGTTGTAGTGATCACTACCTGAAAGTATCATGAAGATTGGATGAAAAAATGTATGCTGATATTTCAGGACTTTTGTAGTTTTTTGGAAGATTGGAAACCCCTTTCAATGAAGGTGTTTTTCGCCCATCTCTGCTTAGGGCTACATCAAGAGGAAACAATCCATAGAGATAGAACTTAGAACTACTTCATTCTGTGAAGTTTCAAGAAGCTAGCACAAACCGTGTTTGATTTACAGTTCCAACTACATCTATCCATATAGCAGAAAACAGAGTGAAACCAAACAATCGAAACTGTTAGTGCAAACGAATGCTTCAACCTAGAAGTACGAAACTTGGGCAGCCAAGTGAGATTGTTGTAGTGATGATTACCTGAAAGTATTGTGAAGATTGGATGAAAAAATATATGCTGAGAATTCAGGAGACTCATGGTTTTTTGGAAGCTTGGAAGATATTTTCAATGAAAGTTTGTGCCTGACAGGCTCTGCTTAGGGCTACATCAAGCAGAAACAAACCATAGAGATAGAACATGGAACTACTTCATTGTGTCAAGTTTCGAGAAGCTAGCACAAACCGTGTTTGATTTAGAGTTCTAACTACACCTATCCGTATATGAGAAAACAGAGTGAAAAGTGAAAATTGAAACTGTTACTGCAAACGAATGCTTCAACATAGAAGAACGAAAGTTGGGCAGCCAAGTGGGATTGTTGTAGTGACCATTACCTGAAAGTATCATGAAGATTGGATGAAAAAATGTATGCTGATATTTCAGGACTTTTGTAGTTTTTTGGAAGATTGGAAACCCCTTTCAATGAAGGTGTTTTTCGCCCATCTCTGCTTAGGGCTACATCAAGAGGAAAAAATCCATACAGATAGAACTTAGAACTACTTCATTCTGTGAAGTTTCAAGAAGCTAGCACAAACCGTGTTTGATTTACGGTTCCAACTACATCTATCCATATAGCAGAAAACAGAGTGAAACCAAACAATCGAAACTGTTAGTGCAAACGAATGCTTCAACATAGAAGTACGAAACTTGGGCAGCCAAGTGAGATTGTTGTAGTGATGATTACCTGAAAGTATTGTGAAGATTGGATGAAAAAATATATGCTGAGAATTCAGGAGACTCATGGTTTTTTGGAAGCTTGGAAGACCTTTTCAATGTAAGTTTGTGCCCGACAGGCTCTGCTTAAGGCTTAATCAAGCGGAAACAAACCATAGAGATAGAACATGGAACTACTTCATTGTGTCAAGTTTCAAGAAGCTAGCACAAACCGTGTTTGATTTAGCGTTCTAACTACACCTATCCGTATATGAGAAAACAGAGTGAAACGTGAAAATTGAAACTGTTACTGAAAACGTATGGTTCAACCTAGAAGAACGAAAGTTGGGCAGCCAAGTGGGATTGTTGTAGTGACCATTACCTGAAAGTATCATGAAGATTGGATGAAAAAAATGTATGCTGATATTTGAGGACTTTTGTAGTTTTTTGGAAGATTGGAAACCCCTTTCAATGAAGGTGTTTTTCGCCCATCTCTGCTTAGGGCTACATCAAGAGTAAACAATCCATAGAGATAGCACTTGGAACTACTTCATTCTGTGAAGTTTCAAGAAGCTAGCACAAACCGTGTTTGATTTACAGTTCCAACTACATCTATCCATATAGCAGAAAACAGAGTGAAACCTAACAATCGAAACTGTTAGTGCAAACGAATGCTTCAACCTAGAAGTACGAAACTTGGGCAGCCAAGTGAGATTGTTGTAGTGATGATTACCTGAAAGTATTGTGAAGATTGGATGAAAAAATATATGCTGAGAATTCAGGAGACTCATGGTTTTTTGGAAGCTTGGAAGACCTTTTCAATGAAGGTGTTTGCCCGCAAGTCTCTGCTTAGGGCTTAATCAAGCGGAAACAAAGCATAGAGATAGAACATGGAACTACTTCATTGTGTCAAGTTTCAAGAAGCTAGCACAAACCGTGTTTGATTTAGAGTTCTAACTACACCTATCCGTATATGAGAAAACAGAGTGAAACGTGAAAATTGAAACTGTTACTGCAAACGAATGCTTCAACCTACAAGAAC
This sequence comes from Callospermophilus lateralis, assembly GCF_048772815.1. NCBI lineage: Eukaryota > Metazoa > Chordata > Mammalia > Rodentia > Sciuridae > Callospermophilus > Callospermophilus lateralis. The sequence goes on from NW_027517156.1 coordinate 34,613, forward strand.
GAAAGTTGGGCAGCCAAGTGGGATTGTTGTAGTGACCATTACCTGAAAGTATCATGAAGATTGGATGAAAAAATGTATGCTGATATTTCAGGACTTTTGTAGTTTTTTGGAAGATTGGAAACCCCTTTCAATGAAGGTGTTTTTCGCCCATCTCTGCTTAGTGCTACATCAAGAGGAAACAATCCATAGAGATAGCACTTAGAACTACTTCATTCTGTGAAGTTTCAAGAAGCTAGCACAAACCGTGTTTGATTTACGGTTCCAACTACATTTATCCATATAGCAGAAAACAGAGTGAAACCTAACAATCGAAACTGTTAGTGCAAACGAATGCTTCAACCTAGAAGTACGAAACTTGGGCAGCCAAGTGAGATTGTTGTAGTGATGATTACCTGAAAGTATTGTGAAGATTGGATGAAAAAAATATATGCTGAGAATTCAGGAGACTCATGGTTTTTTGGAAGCTTGGAAGACCTTTTCAATGAAGGTGTTTGCCCGCAAGTCTCTGCTTAGGGCTTAATCAAGCGGAAACAAACCATAGAGATAGAACATGGATCTACTTCATTGTGTCAAGTTTCAAGAAGCTAGCACAAACCGTGTTTGATTGAGAGTTCTAACTACACCTATCCGTATATGAGAAAACAGAGTGAAACGTGAAAATTGAAACTGTTACTGCAAACGAATGCTTCAACCTAGAAGAACGAAAGTTGGGCAGCCAAGTGGGATTGTTGTAGTGATCACTACCTGAAAGTATCATGAAGATTGGATGAAAAAATATATGCTGATATTTCAGGACTTTAGTAGTTTTTTGGAAGATTGGAAACCCCTTTCAATGAAGGTGTTTTTCGCCCATCTCTCCTTAGGGCTACATCAAGAGATAACAAACCATAGAGATAGAACTTAGAACTACTTCATTCTGTGAAGTTTCAAGAAGCTACCAAAAACCGTGTTTGATTTAGAGTTCCAACTACATCTATCCATATAGGAGAAAACAGAGTGAAACCTAACAATCGAAACTGTTAGTGCAAACGAATGATTCAACCTAGAATTGCAAAACTTGGGCAGCCAAGTGAGATTGTTGTAGTGATGATTACCTGAAAGTATTGTGAAGATTGGATGAAAAAATATATGATGAGAATTCAGGAGACTCATGGTTTTTTGGAAGCTTGGAAGACCTTTTCAATGAAAGTTTGTGCCCGAAAGGCTCTGCTTAGGGCTACATCAAGCAGAAACAAACCATGGAGATAGAACACGGAACTACTTCATTGTGTCAAGTTTCGAGAAGGTAGCACAAACCGTGTTTGATTTAGAGTTCTAACTACACCTATCCGTATATGAGAAAACAGAGTGAAAAGTGAAAATTGAAACTGTTACTGCAAACGAATGCTTCAACCTAGAAGAACGAAAGTTGGGCAGCCAAGTGGGATTGTTGTAGTGACCATTACCTGAAAGTATCATGAAGATTGGGTGAAAAAATGTATGCTGATATTTCAGGACCTTTGTAGTTTTTTGGAAGATTGGAAACCCCTTTCAATGAAGGTGTTTTTCGCCCATCTCTGCTTAGGGCTACATCAAGAGGAAACAATCCATACAGATAGAACTTAGAACTACTTCATTCTGTGAAGTTTCAAGAAGCTAGCACAAACCGTGTTTGATTTACGGCTCCAACTAGATCTATCCATATAGCAGAAAACAGAGTGAAACCAAACAATCGAAACTGTTAGTGCAAACGAATGCTTCAACCTAGAAGTACGAAACTTGGGCAGCCAAGTGAGATTGTTGTAGTGATGATTACCTGAAAGTATTGTGAAGATTGGATGAAAAAATATATGCTGAGAATTCAGGAGACTCATGGTTTTTTGGAAGCTTGGAAGACCTTTTCAATGTAAGTTTGTGCCCGATAGGCTCTGCTTAAGGCTTAATCAAGCGGAAACAAACCATAGAGATAGAACATGGAACTACTTCATTGTGTCAAGTTTCAAGAAGCTAGCACAAACCGTGTTTGATTTAGCGTTCTAACTACACCTATCCGTATATGAGATAACAGAGTGAAACGTGAAATTTGAAACTGTTACTGCAAACGAATGGTTCATCCTAGAAGTACGAAAGTTGGGCAGCCAAGTGGGATTGTTGTAGTGACCATTACCTGAAAGTATCATGAAGATTGGATGAAAAAAATGTATGCTGATATTTGAGGACTTTTGTAGTTTTTTGGAAGATTGGAGACCCCTTTCAATGAAGGTGTTTTTCGCCCATCTCTGCTTAGGGCTACATCAAGAGTAAACAATCCATAGAGATAGCACTTGGAACTACTTCATTCTGTGAAGTTTCAAGAAGCTAGCACAAACCGTGTTTGATTTACAGTTCCAACTACATCTATCCATATAGCAGAAAACAGAGTGAAACCTAACAATCAAAATTGTTAGTGCAAACGAATGCTTCAACCTAGAAGTACGAAACTAGGGCAGCCAAGTGAGATTGTTGTAGTGATGATTACCTGAAAGTATTGTGAAGATTGGATGAAAAAATATATGCTGAGAATTCAGGAGACTCATGGTTTTTTGGAAGCTTGGAAGACCTTTTCAATGAAAGTTTGTGCCCGAAAGGCTCTGCTTAGGACTTAATCAAGCGGAAACAAACCATAGAGATAGAACATGGAACTACTTCATTGTGTCAAGTTTCGAGAAGCTAGCACAAACCGTGTTTGATTGAGAGTTCTAACTACACCTATCCGTATATGAGAAAACAGAGTGAAAAGTGAAAATTGAAAGTGTTACTGCAAACGAATGCTTCAACCTAGAAGAACGACAGTTGGGCAGCCAAGGGGGATTGTTGTAGTGACCATTACCTGAAAGTATCATGAATATTGGATGAAAAAATGTATGCTGATATTTCAGGACTTTTGTAGTTTTTTGGAAGATTGGAAACCCCTTTCAATGAAGGTGTTTTTCGCCCATCTCTGCTTAGGGCTACATCAAGAGGAAACAATCCATACAGATAGAACTTAGAACTACTTCATTCTGTGAAGTTTCAAGAAACTAGCACAAACCGTGTTTGATTTACGGTTCCAACTACATCTATCCATATAGCAGAAAACAGAGTGAAACCAAACAATCGAAACTGTTAGTGCAAACGAATGCTTCAACCTAGAAGTACGAAACTTGGGCAGCCAAGTGAGATTGTTGTAGTGATGATTACCTGAAAGTATTGTGAAGATTGGATGAAAAAATATATGCTGAGAATTCAGGAGACTCATGGTTTTTTGGAAGCTTGGAAGACCTTTTCAATGAAAGTTTGTGCCCGAAAGGCTCTGCTTAGGGCTACATTAAGCAGAAACAAACCATGGAGATAGAACACGGAACTACTTCATTGTGTCAAGTTTTGAGAAGCTAGCACAAACCGTGTTTGATTTAGAGTTCTAACTACACCTATCCGTATATAGAAAACAGAGTGAAAAGTGAAAATTGAAACTGTTACTGCAAACGAATGCTTCAACCTAGAAGAACGAAAGTTGGGCAGCCAAGTGGGATTGTTGTAGTGACCATTCCCTGAAAGTATCATGAAGATTGGATGAAAAAATGTATGCTGATATTTCAGGAATTTTGTAGTTTTTTGGAAGATTGGAAACCCCTTTCAATGAAGGTGTTTTTCGCCCATCTCTGCTTAGGGCTACATCAAGAGGAAACAAACCATAGAGATAGCACTTAGAACTACTTCATTCTGTGAAGTTTCAAGAAGCTAGCACAAACCGTGTTTGTTTTACGGTTCCAACTACATCTATCCATATAGGAGAAAACAGAGTGAAACCTAACAATCGAAACTGTTAGTGCAAACGAATGCTTCAACCTAGAAGTACGAAACTTGGGCAGCCAAGTGAGATTGTTGTAGTGATGATTACCTGAAAGTATTGTGAAGATTGGATGAAAAAATATATGCTGAGAATTCAGGAGACTCATGGTTTTTTGGAAGCTTGGAAGACCTTTTCAATGTAAGTTTGTGCCCGACAGGCTCTGCTTAAGGCTTAATCAAGCGGAAACAAACCATAGAGATAGAACATGGAACTACTTCATTGTGTCAAGTTTCAAGAAGCTAGCACAAACCGTGTTTGATTGAGAGTTCTAACTACACCTATCCGTATATGAGAAAACAGAGTGAAACGTGAAAATTGAAACTGTTACTGAAAACGAATGCTTCAACCTAGAAGAACGAAAGTTGGGCAGCCAAGTGGGATTGTTGTAGTGATCACTACCTGAAAGTATCATGAAGATTGGATGAAAAAATATATGCTGATATTTCAGGACTTTAGTAGTTTTTTGGAAGATTGGAAACCCCTTTCAATGAAGGTGTTTTTCGCCCATCTCTCCTTAGGGCTACATCAAGAGGAAACAAACCATAGAGATAGAACTTAGAACTACTTCATTCTGTGAAGTTTCAAGAAGCTACCACTAACCGTGTTTGATTTAGAGTTCCAACTACATCTATCCATATAGGAGAAAACAGAGTGAAACCTAACAATCGAAACTGTTAGTGCAAACGAATGATTCAACCTAGAATTACAAAACTTGGGCAGCCAAGTGAGATTGTTGTAGTGATGATTACCTGAAAGTATTGTGAAGATTGGATCAAAAAATATATGCTCAGAATTCAGGAGACTCATGGTTTTTTGGAAGCTTGGAAGACCATTTCAATGAAAGTTTGTGCCCGAAAGGCTCTGCTTAGGGCTACATCAAGCAGAAACAAACCATGGAGATAGAACACGGAACTACTTCATTGTGTCAAGTTTCAAGAAGCTAGCACAAACCGTGTTTGATTTAGAGTTCTAACTACACCTATCCGTATATGAGAAAACAGAGTGAAAAGTGAAAATTGAAACTGTTACTGCAAACGAATGCTTCAACCTAGAAGAACGAAAGTTGGGCAGCCAAGTGGGATTGTTGTAGTGACCATTACCTGAAAGTATCATGAAGATTGGGTGAAAAAATGTATGCTGATATTTCAGGACTTTTGTAGTTTTTTGGAAGATTGGAAACCCCTTTCAATGAAGGTGTTTTTTGCCCATCTCTGCTTAGGGCTACATCAAGAGGAAACAATCCATACAGATAGAACTTAGAACTACTTCATTCTGTGAAGTTTCAAGAAGCTAGCACAAACCGTGTTTGATTTACGGTTCCAACTACATCTATCCATATAGCAGAAAACAGAGTGAAACCAAACAATCGAAACTGTTAGTGCAAACGAATGCTTCAACCTAGAAGTACGAAACTTGGGCAGCCAAGTGAGATTGTTGTAGTGATGATTACCTGAAAGTATTGTGAAAATTGGATGAAAAAATATATGCTGAGAATTCAGGAGACTCATGGTTTTTTGGAAGCTTGGAAGACCTTTTCAATGTAAGTTTGTGCCCGACAGGCTCTGCTTAAGGCTTAATCAAGCGGAAACAAACCATAGAGATAGAACATGGAACTACTTCATTGTGTCAAGTTTCAAGAAGCTAGCACAAACCGTGTTTGATTTAGCGTTCTAACTACACCTATCCGTATATGAGATAACAGAGTGAAACGTGAAAATTGAAACTGTTACTGCAAACGAATGGTTCAACCTAGAAGAACGAAAGTTGGGCAGCCAAGTGGGATTGTTTTAGTGACCATTACCTGAAAGTATCATGAAGATTGGATGAAAAAAATGTATGCTGATATTTGAGGACTTTTGTAGTTTTTTGGAAGATTGGAAACCCCTTTCAATGAAGGTGTTTTTCGCCCATCTCTGCTTAGGGCTACATCAAGAGTAAACAATCCATAGAGATAGCACTTGGAACTACTTCATTCTGTGAAGTTTCAAGAAGCTAGCACAAACCGTGTTTGATTTACAGTTCCAACTACATCTATCCATATAGCAGAAAACAGAGTGAAACCTAACAATCGAAACTGTTAGTGCAAACGAATGCTTCAACCTAGAAGTACGAAACTTGGGCAGCCAAGTGAGATTGTTGTAGTGATGATTACCTGAAAGTATTGTGAAGATTGGATGAAAAAATATATGCTGAGAATTCAGGAGACTCATGGTTTTTTGGAAGATTGGAAGACCGTTTCAATGAAGGTGTTTGCCCGCAAGTCTCTGCTTAGGGCTTAATCAAGCGGAAACAAACCATAGAGATAGAACATGGAACTACTTCATTGTGTCAAGTTTCAAGAAGCTAGCACAAACCGTGTTTGATTTAGAGTTCTAACTACACCTATCCGTATATGAGAAAACAGAGTGAAACGTGAAAATTGAAACTGTTACTGCAAACGAATGCTTCAACCTAGAAGAACGAAAGTTGGGCAGCCAAGTGGGATTGTTGTAGTGATCATTACCTGAAAGTATCATGAAGATTGGATGAAAAAATATATGGAGAGATTTCAAGACTTTTGTAGATTTTGGAAGATTGGAAACCCCTTTCAATGAAGGTGTTTTTCGCCCATCTCTGCTTAGGGCTACATCAAGAGGAAACAAACCATAGAGATAGCACTTAGAACTACTTCATTCTGTGAAGTTTCAAGAAGCTAGCACAAACCGTGTTTGATTTACAGTTCCAACTACCTCTAGCCATATAGGAGAAAACAGAGTGAAACCTAACAATCGAAACTGTTAGTGCAAACGAATGATTCCACCTAGAATTACAAAACTTGGGCAGCCAAGTGAGATTGTTGTAGTGATGATTACCTGAAAGTATTGTGAAGATTGGATGAAAAAATATATGCTGAGAATTCAGGAGACTCATGGTTTTTTGGAAGCTTGGAAGACCTTTTCAATGAAAATTTGTGCCCGACAGGCTCTGCTTAGGGCTACATCAAGCAGAAACAAACCATGGAGATAGAACATGGAACTACTTCATTGTGTCAAGTTTCGAGAAGCTAGCACAAACCGTTTTTGATTTAGAGTTCTAACTACACCTATCCGTATATGAGAAAACAGAGTGAAACCTGAAAATTGAAACTGTTACTGCAAACGAATGCTTCAACCTAGAAGAACGAAAGTTGGGCAGCCAAGTGGGATTGTTGTAGTGACCATTACCTGAAAGTATCATGAAGATTGGATGAAAAAATGTATGCTGATATTTGAGGACTTTTGTAGTTTTTTGGAAGATTGGAAACCCCTTTCAATGAAGGTGTTTTTCGCCCATCTCTGCTTAGTGCTACATCAAGAGGAAACAATCCATAGAGATAGCACTTAGAACTACTTCATTCTGTGAAGTTTCAAGAAGCTAGCACAAACCGTGTTTGATTTACGGTTCCAACTACATTTATCCATATAGCAGAAAACAGAGTGAAACCTAACAATCGAAACTGTTAGTGCAAACGAATGCTTCAACCTAGAAGTACGAAACTTGGGCAGCCAAGTGAGATTGTTGTAGTGATGATTACCTGAAAGTATTGTGAAGATTGGATGAAAAAATATATGCGGAGAATTCAGGAGACTCATGGTTTTTTGGAAGCTTGGAAGACCTTTTCAATGTAAGTTTGTGCCCGACAGGCTCTGCTTAAGGCTTAATCAAGCGGAAACAAACCATAAAGATAGAACATGGAACTACTTCATTGTGTCAAGTTTCAAGAAGCTAGCACAAACCGTGTTTGATTTAGCGTTCTAACTACACCTATCCGTATATGAGATAACAGAGTGAAACGTGAAAATTGAAACTGTTACTGCAAACGAATGGTTCAACTTAGAAGAACAAAAGTTGGGCAGCCAAGTGGGATTGTTGTAGTGACCATTACCTGAAAGTATCATGAAGATTGGATGAAAAAAATGTATGCTGATATTTGAGGACTTTGGTAGTTTTTTGGAAGATTGGAGACCCCTTTCAATGAAGGTGTTTTTCGCCCATCTCTGCTTAGGGCTACATCAAGAGTAAACAATCCATAGAGATAGCACTTGGAACTACTTCATTCTGTGAAGTTTCAAGAAGCTAGCACAAACCGTGTTTGATTTACAGTTCCAACTACATCTATCCATATAGCAGAAAACAGAGTGAAACCTAACAATCGAAACTGTTAGTGCAAACGAATGCTTCAACCTAGAAGTACGAAACTTGGGCAGCCAAGTGAGATTGTTGTAGTGATGATTACCTGAAAGTATTGTGAAGATTGGATGAAAAAATATATGCTGAGAATTCAGGAGACTCATGGTTTTTTGGAAGCTTGGAAGACCTTTTCAATGAAGGTGTTTGCCCGCAAGTCTCTGCTTAGGGCTTAATCAAGCGGAAACAAACCATAGAGATAGAACATGGAACTACTTCATTGTGTCAAGTTTCAAGAAGCTAGCACAAACCGTGTTGGTTTAGAGTTCTAACTACACCTATCCGTATATGAGAAAACAGAGTGAAACGTGAAAATTGAAACTGTTACTGCAAACGAATGCTTCAACCTAGAAGAACGAAAGTTAGGCAGCCAAGTGGGATTGTTGTAGTGATCACTCCCTGAAAGTATCATGAAGATTGGATGAAAAAATATATGCTGATATTTCTGGACTTTAGTAGTTTTTGGAAGATTGGAAACCCCTTTCAATGAAGGTGTTTTTCGCCCATCTCTCCTTAGGGCTACATCAAGAGGAAACAAACCATAGAGATAGAACTTAGAACTACTTCATTCTGTGAAGTTTCAAGAAGCTACCACAAACCGTGTTTGATTTAGAGTTCCAACTACATCTATCCATATAGGAGAAAACAGAGTGAAACCTAACAATCGAAACTGTTAGTGCAAACGAATGATTCAACCTAGAATTACAAAACTTGGGCAGCCAAGTGAGATTGTTGTAGTGATGATTACCTGAAAGTATTGTGAAGATTGGATGAAAAAATATATGCTGAGAATTCAGGAGACTCATGGTTTTTTGGAAGCTTGGAAGACCTTTTCAATGAAAGTTTGTGCCCGAAAGGCTCTGCTTAGGGCTACATCAAGCAGAAACAAACCATGGAGATAGAACACGGAACTACTTCATTGTGTCAAGTTTCGAGAAGTTAGCACAAACCGTGTTTGATTTAGAGTTCTAACTACACCTATCCGTATATGAGAAAACAGAGTGAACAGTGAAAATTGAAACTGTTACTGCAAACGAATGCTTCAACCTAGAAGAACGAAAGTTGGGCAGCCAAGTGGGATTGTTGTAGTGACCATTACCTGAAAGTATCATGAAGATTGGATGAAAAAATGTATGCTGAGAATTCAGGAGACTCATGGTTTTTTGGAAGCTTGGAAGACCTTTTCTATGAAAGTTTGTTTCCGACAGGCTCTGCTTAGGGCTTAATCAAGCGGAAACAAACCATAGAGATAGAACATGGAACTACTTCATTGTGTCAAGTTTCAAGAAGCTAGCACAAACCGTTTTTGATTTAGAGTTCTAACTACACCTATCCGTATATGAGAAAACAGAGTGAAACGTGAAAATTGAAACTGTTACTGCAAACGAATGCTTCAACCTAGAAGAACGAAAGTTGGGCAGCCAAGTGGGATTGTTGTAGTGATCCTTACCTGAAAGTATCATGAAGATTGGATGAAAAAATATATGCAGAGATTTCAGGACTTTTGTAGATTTTGGAAGATTGAAAACCCCTTTCAATGAGGGTGTTTTTCGCCCATCTCTGCTTAGGGCTACATCAAGAGGAAACAAACCATAGAGATAGCACTTAGAACTACTTCATTCTGTGAAGTTTCAAGAAGCTAGCACAAACCGCGTTTGATTTACAGTTCCAACTACATCTATCCATATAGTAGAAAACAGAGTGAAACCTAACAATCGAAACTGTTAGTGCAAACGAATGCTTCAACCTAGAAGTACGTAACTTGGGCAGCCAAGTGAGATTGTTGTAGTGATGATTACCTGAAAGTATTGTGAAGATTGGATGAAAAAATATATGCTGAGAATTCAGGAGACTCATGGTTTTTTGGAAGCTGGAAGACCTTTTCAATGAAGGTGTTTGCCCGCAAGTCTCTGCTTAGGGCTTAATCAAGCGGAAACAAACCATATAGATAGAACATGGAACTACTTCATTGTGTCAAGTTTCAAGAAGCTAGCACAAACCGTGTTTGATTGAGAGTTCTAACTACACCTATCCGTATATGAGAAAACAGAGTGAAACGTGAAAATTGAAACTGTTACTGAAAACTAATGCTTCAACCTAGAAGAACGAAAGTTGGGCAGCCAAGTGGGATTGTTGTAGTGACCATTACCTGAAAGTATCATGAAGATTGGATGAAAAAATGTATGCTGATATTTCAGGACTTTTGTAGTTTTTTGGAAGATTGGAAACCCCTTTCAATGAAGGTGTTTTTCGCCCATCTCTGCTTAGGGCTACATCAAGAGGAAACAATCCATAGAGATAGCACTTAGAACTACTTCATTCTGTGAAGTTTCAAGAAGCTAGCACAAACCATGTTTGATTTACGGTTCCAACTAGATCTATCCATATAGCAGAAAACAGAGTGAAACCTAACAATCGAAACTGTTAGTGCAAACGAATGCTTCAACCTAGAAGTACGAAACTTGGGCAGCCAAGTGAGATTGTTGTAGTGATGATTACCTGAAAGTATTGTGAAGATTGGATGAAAAAATATATGCTGAGAATTCAGGAGACTCATGGTTTTTTGGAAGCTTGGAAGACCTTTATAATGAAGGTGTTTGTCCGCAAGTCTCTGCTTAGGGCTTAATCAAGCGGAAACAAACCATAAAGATAGAACATGGAACTACTTAATTGTATCAAGTTTCAAGAAGCTAGCACAAACCGTTTTTGATTTAGAGTTCTAACTACACCTATCCGTATATGAGAAAACAGAGTGAAACGTGAAAATTGAAACTGTTACTGCAAACGAATGCTTCAACCTAGAAGAACGAATGTTGGGGCAGCCAAGTGGGATTGTTGTAGTGACCATTACCTGAAAGTATCATGAAGATTGGATGAAAAATGTATGCTGATATTTCAGGACTTTTGTAGTTTTTTGGAAGATTGGAAACGCCTTTCAATGAAGGTGTTTTTCGCCCATCTCTGCTTAGGGCTATATCAAGAGGACACAAACCATAGAGACAGCACTTAGAACTACTTCATTCTGTGAAGTTTCAAGAAGCTAGCACAAACCGTGTTTGATTTACAGTTCCAACTACATCTATCCATATAGCAGAAAACAGAGTGAAACCAAACAATCGAAACTGTTAGTGCAAACGAATGCTTCAATCTAGAAGTACGAAACTTGGGCAGCCAAGTGAGATTGTTGTAGTGATGATTACCTGAAAGTATTTTGAAGATTGGATGAAAAAATATATGCTGAGAATTCAGGAGACTCATGGTTTTTTGGAAACTTGGAAGACCTTTTCAATGAAGGTGTTTGTCCGCAAGTCTCTGCTTAGGGCTTAATTAAGCGGAAACAAACTATAGAGATAGAACATGGAACTACTTCATTGTGTCAAGTTTCAAGAAGCTAGCACAAACCGTGTTTGATTTAGAGTTCTAACTATACCTATCCGTATATGAGAAAACAGAGTGAAACGTGAAAATTGAAACTGTTACTGAAAACGAATGCTTCAACTTAGAAGAACGAGAGTTGGGCAGCCAAGTGGGATTTTTGTAGTGATCACTACATGAAAGTATCATGAAGATTGGATGAAAAAATATATGCTGATATTTCAGGACTTTAGTAGTTTTTTGGAAGATTGGAAAACGCTTTCAATGAAGGTGTTTTTCGCCCATCTCTGCTTAGAGCTACATCAAGAGGAAACAAACCATAGAGATAGAACTTAAAACTACTTCATTCTGTGAAGATTCAAGAAGCTACCACAAACCGTGTTTGATTTAGAGTTCCAACTACATCTATCCATATAGGAGAAAACAGAGTGAAACCTAACAATCGAAACTGTTAGTGCAAACGAATGATTCAACCTAGAATTACAAAACTTGGGCAGCCAAGTGAGATTGTTGTAGTGATGATTACCTGAAAGTATTGTGAAGATTGGATGAAAAAATATATGCTGAGAATTCAGGAGACTCATGGTTTTTTGGAAGCTTGGAAGACCTTTTCAATGAAAGTTTGTGCCCGAAAGGCTCTGCTTAGGGCTACATCAAGCAGAAACAAACCATGGAAATAGAACACGGAACTACTTCATTGTGTCAAGTTTCGAGAAGTTAGCACAAACCGTGTTTGATTTAGAGTTCTAACTACACCTATCCGTATATGAGAAAACAGAGTGAACAGTGAAAATTGAAACTGTTACTGCAAACGAATGCTTCAACCTAGAAGAACGAAAGTTGGGCAGCCAAGTGGGATTGTTGTAGTGACCATTACCTGAAAGTATCATGAAGATTGGATGAAAAAATGTATGCCGATATTTCAGGACTTTTGTAGTTTTTTGGAAGATTGGAAACCCCTTTCAATGAAGGTGTTTTTCGCCCATCTCTGCTTAGGGCTACATCAAGAGGAAACAATCCATAGAGATAGAACTTAGAACTACTTGATTCTGTGAAGTTTCAAGAAGCTAGCACAAACCGTGTTTGATTTACGGTTCCAACTACATCTATCCATATAGCAGAAAACAGAGTGAAACCTAACAATCGAAACTGTTAGTGCAAACGAATGCTTCAACCTAGAAGTACGAAACATGGGCAGCCAAGTGAGATTGTTGTAGTGATGATTACCTGAAAGTATTGTGAAGATTAGATGAAAAAATATATGCTGAGAATTCAGGAGACTCATGGTTTTTTGGAAGCTTGGAAGACCTTTTCAATGAAAGTTTGTTTCCGACAGGCTCTGCTTAGGGCTTAATCAAGCGGAAACAAACCATAGAGATAGAACATGGAACTACTTCATTGTGTCAAGTTTCAAGAAGCTAGCACAAACCGTTTTTGATTTAGAGTTCTAACTACACCTATCCGTATATGAGAAAACAGAGTGAAACGTGAAAATTGAAACTGTTACTGCAAACGAATGCTTCAACCTAGAAGAACGAAAGTTGGGCAGCCAAGTGGGATTGTTGTAGTGATCCTTACCTGAAAGTATCATGAAGATTGGATGAAAAAATATATGCAGAGATTTCAGGACTTTTGTAG
>NW_027517157.1:0-47681 GCF_048772815.1 Callospermophilus lateralis
TATTTTTTCAGCCAATCTTGATGATACCTGTTGCTGATGATCAGTACACAAATCCCACTTGGCTCACCAAATTTTGTTCTTCTAGGTTGAAGCGTTCGTCTACAGTAGCAGTTTTTATATTTAGGTTTCCCTTCTGTTCTCTCCTATATACATAGATGAATGTGGAACTCTAAATCCAACATGGATTGTAGTAGCTCTTTGAAACTTGACAAAATAAAGGAGTTCTCAGTTTTGTCTCTATGGTTTGTTTCCTCTTCAAGTTAGCCCTAGGCACAGACTGTGGAAAAGCACTTTCATTGAGAGGGGTTGCCAAGCTTCTAAGAAATTACGAGTTTCCGAAATAACAGCAAATATTTTTTCACCCAATCTTGATGATACTTTTGGTAATGATCAGTACACAAATCCCACTTTGCTCACCAAATTTTGTTCTTCTAGGTTGAAGCATTCGTCTACAGTAGCAGTTTTTATATATAGGTTTCATTCTGTTCTCTCCTATTTAGATAGATGAATTTGGAACTCTAAATCCAACATGGTTTTTAGTAGCTCTTTGAAACTTGACAAAATAAAGGAGTCTCATTTTGTCTCTATGGTTTGTTTGCTCTTCAAGTTGCCCTAGGCACAGACTGTGGAAAAGCACTTTCATTGAGAGGGGTTGCCAAGCTTCTAAGAAATAACGAGTTTCCGAAATACCAGCAAATATTTTTTCAGCCATCTTGATGATACCTGTTGCTGATGATCAGTACACAAATCCCACTTGGCTCACCAAATTCTGTTCTTCTAGGTTGAAGCGTTCGTCTCCAGTAGCAGTTTTTATACTTAGGTTTCCCTCTGTTCTCTCCTATAGATAGATGAATTTGGAACTCTAAATCCAACATGGTTTTTTTAGCTCTTTGAAACTTGACAAAATAAAGGAGTTCTCAGTTTTGTCTCTATGGTTTGTTTCCTCTTCAAGTAGCCCTAGGCACAGACTGTGGAAAAGCACTTTCATTGAAAGGGGTTGCCAAGCTTCTAAGAAATTACGAGTTTCCGAAATACCAGCAAATATTTTTTCTCCCAATCTTGATGATACATGGTGGTAATGATCAGTACACAAATCCCACTTGGCTCACCAAATTTTGTTCTTCTAGGTTGAAGCATTCGTCTACAGTAGCAGTTTTTATATTTAGGTTTCCCTCTGTTCTCTCCTGTATAGATAGATGAATTTGGAACTCTAAATCCAACATGGTTTGTAGTAGCATGTTGAAAATTGACAAAATAAAGGAGTTCTCAGTTTTGTCTCTATGGTTTGTTTCCTCTTCAAGTAGCCCTAGGCACAGACTGTGGAAAGCACTTTAATTGAGAGGGGTTGCCAAGCTTCTATGAAATATCGAGTTTCCGAAATACCAGCAAATATTTTTTCACCCAATCTTGATGATACTTGGTGGTAATGATCAGTACACAAATCCCACTTGGCTCACCAAATTTTGTTCTTCTAGGTTGAAGCGTTCGCCTACAGTAGCAGTTTTTATATTTAGGTTTCCCTCTGTTCTCTCCTATATACATAGATGAATTTGGAACTCTAAATCCAACATGGTTGGTAGTAGCTCTTTGAAACTTGACAAAATAAAGGAGTTCTCAGTTTTGTCTCTATGGTTTGTTTCCTCTTCAAGTAGCCCTAGGCACAGAATGTGGAAAAGCACTTTCATTGAGAGGGGTTGCCAAGCTTCTAAGAAATTACGAGTTTCTGAAATACCAGCAAATATTTTTTCACCCAATCTTGATGATACTAGGTGGTAATGATCAGTAAACAAATCCCACTTTGCTCACCAAATTTTGTTCTGCTAGGTTGAAGCATTCGTCTACAGTAGCAGTTTTTATAAATAGGTTTCATTCTGTTCTCTCCTATTTAGATAGATGAATTTGGAACTCTAAATCCAACATGGTTTTTTTTAGCTCTTTGAAACTTGACAAAATAAAGGAGTTCTCAGTTTTGTCTCTATGGTTTGTTTCTCTTCAAGTATCCCTAGGCACAGACTATGGAAAAGCACTTTCATTGAGAGGGGTTGCCAAGCGTCTAAGAAATAACGAGTTTCCGAAATTCCAGCAAATATTTTTTCGGCCAATCTTGATGATACCTGTTGCTGATGATCAGTACACAAATCCCACTTGGCTCACCAAATTCTGTTCTTCTAGGTTCAAGCGTTCGTCTACAGTAGCAGTTTTATATTTAGGTTTCCCTCTGTTCTCTCCTTTATAGATAGATGAATTAGGAACTCTAAATCCAACATGGTTTGTAGTAGCTCTTTGAAACTTGACAAAATAAAGGAGTTCTCAGTTTTGTCTCTATGGTTTGTTTCCTCTTCAAGTAGCCCTAGGCACAGACTGTGGAAAAGCACTTTCATTGAGAGGGGTTGCCAAGCTTCTAAGAAATTACGAGTTTCCGAAATACCAGCAAATATTTTTTCACCCAATCTTGATGATACATGGTGGTAATGATCAAGTACACAAATCCCACTTGGCTCACCAAATTTTGTTCTTCTAGGTTGAAGCGTTCGTCTACAGTAGCAGTTTTTATATTAGGTTTCCCTCTGTTCTCTCCTGTATAGATAGATTGAATTTGGAACTCTAAATCCAACATGGTTTTTAGTAGCTCTTGAAAATGACAAAATAAAGGAGTTCTCAGTTTTGTCTCTACGGATTGTTTCCTCTTCAAGTAGCCCTAGGCAACACAGGTGGAAAAGCAGTTTCATTGAGAGGGGTTGCCAAGCTTGTAAGAAATAACGAGTTTCCGAAATACCAGCAAATATTTTTTACCCAAACTTGATGATACTTGGTCGTAATGATCAGTACACAAATCCACTTGGCTCACCAAATTTTGTTCTTCTAGGTTGAAGCGTTCGTCTACAGTAGCGGTTTTTATATTTAGGTATCCCTCTGTTCTCTCCCTATATACATAGGTGATTTTGGAACTCTAAATCCAACATGGGATTGTAGTAGCTCTTTGAAACTTGACAAAATAAAGGAGTTCTCAGTTTTGTCTCTATGGTTTGTTTCCTCTTCAAGTAGCCCTAGGCACAGACTGTGGAAAAGCACTTTCATTGAGAGGGGTTGCAAGCTTCTAAGAAATTACGAGTTTCCGAAATACCAGCAAATATTGTTTCACCCAATCTTGATGATACTTGGTGGTAATGGTCAGTACACAAATCCCACTTTGCTCACCAAATTCTGTTCTTCTAGGTTGAAGCATTCGTCTACAGTAGCAGTTTTTATATATAGGTTTCATTCATGTTCTCTCCTATTTAGATAGATGAATTTGGAAATCTAAATCCAACATGGTTTTTTGTAGCTCTTTGAAACTTGACAAAATAAAGGAGTTCTCAGTTTTGTCTCTATGGTTTGTTTCCTCTTCAAGTTGCCTAGGCACAGACTGTGGAAAAGCACTTTCATTGAGAGGGGTTGCCAAGCTTCTAAGAAATAACGAGTTTCCGAAATACCAGCAAATATTTTTTCAGCCAATCTTGATGATACTGTTGCTGATGATAGTACACAAATCCCACTTGGCTCACCAAATTCCTGTTCTTCTAGGTTGAAGCGTTCATCTACAGTAACAGTTTTATAATTAGGTTTCCCTCTGTTCTCTCCTATAGATAGATGAATTTGGAACTCTAAATCCAACATGGTTTGTAGTAGCTCTTTGAAACTTGACAAAATAAAGGAGTTCTTAGTTTTGTCTCTATGGTTTGTTTCCTCTTCAAGTAGCCTAGACATAGTCTGTGGAAAAGCACTTTCATTGAAACGGGTTGCAAGCTTCTAAGAAATTACGAGTTTCCGAAATACCAGCAAATATTTTTTCACCCAATCTTGATGATACATGGTGGTAATGATCAGTACACAAATCCCACTTGGCTCACCAAATTTTGTTCTTCTAGGTTGAAGCGTTCGTCTACAGTAGCAGTTTTTATATTTAGGTTTCCCTCTGTTCTCTCCTGTATAGATAGATGATTTGGAACTCTAAATCCAACATGGTTTGTAGTAGCTCTTTGAAACTTGACAAAATAAAGGAGTTCTCAGTTTTTGTCTCTATGGATTGTTTCCTCTTCAAGTAGCCCTAGGCACAGACTGTGGAAAAAGCACTTTCATTGAGAGGGGTTGCCAAGCTTCTAAGAAATTACGAGTTTCCGAAATACCAGCAAATATTGTTTCACCAATCTTGATGATACTTGGTGGTTAATGATCAGTACACAAATCCCACTTTGCTCACCAAATTTTGTTCTTCTAGGTTGAAGCATTCGTCTACAGTAGCAGTTTTTATATATAGGTTTCATTCTGTTCTCTCGTATTTAGATAGATGAATTTGGAACTCTAACTCCAACATGGTTTTTTGTAGCTCTTTGAAACTTGACAAAATAAAGGAGTTCTCAGTTTTGTCTCTATGGTTTGTTTCCTCTTCAAGTTGCCCTAGGCACAGACTGTGGAAAAGCACTTTCATTGAGAGGGGTTGCCAAGCTTCTAAGAAATAACGAGTTTCCGAAATACCAGCAAATATTTTTTCAGCCAATCTTGATGATACCTGTTGCTGATGATCAGTACACAAATCCCACTTGGCTCACCAAATTCTGTTCTTCTAGGTTGAAGCGTTCATCTACAGTAACAGTTTTTATATTTAGGTTTCCCTCTGTTCTCTCCTATAGATAGATGAATTTGGAACTCTAAATCCAACATGGTTTGTAGTAGCTCTTTGAAACTTGACAAAATAAAGGAGTTCTTAGTTTTGTCTCTATGGTTTGTTTCCTCTTCAAGTAGCCCTAGACATAGTCTGTGGAAAAGCACTTTCATTGAAACGGGTTGCCAAGCTTCTAAGAAATTACGAGTTTCCGAAATACCAGCAAATATTTTTTCACCCAATCTTGATGATACATGGTGGTAATGATCAGTACACAAATCCCACTTGGCTCACCAAATTTTGTTCTTCTAGGTTGAAGCGTTCGTCTACAGTAGCAGTTTTTATATTTAGGTTTCCCTCTGTTCTCTCCTGTATAGATAGATGAATTTGGAACTCTAAATCCAACATGGTTTGTAGTAGCTCTTTGAAACTTGACAAAATAAAGGAGTTCTCAGTTTTGTCTCTATGGTTTGTTTCCTCTTCAAGTAGCCCTAGGCACAGACTGTGGAAAAGCACTTTCATTGAGAGGGGTTGCCAAGCTTCTAAGAAATTACGAGTTTCCGAAATACCAGCAAATATTGTTTCACCCAATCTTGATGATACTTGGTGGTAATGATCAGTACACAAATCCCACTTTGCTCACCAAATTTTGTTCTTCTAGGTTGAAGCATTCGTCTACAGTAGCAGTTTTTATATATAGGTTTCTTTCTGTTCTCTCGTATTTAGATAGATGAATTTGGAACTCTAACTCCAACATGGTTTTTTGTAGCTCTTTGAAACTTGACAAAATAAAGGAGTTCTCAGTTTTGTCTCTATGGTTTGTTTCCTCTTCAAGTTGCCCTAGGCACAGACTGTGGAAAAGCACTTTCATTGAGAGGGGTTGCCAAGCTTCTAAGAAATAACGAGTTTCCGAAATACCAGCAAATATTTTTTCAGCCAATCTTGATGATACCTGTTGCTGATGATCAGTACACAAATCCCACTTGGCTCACCAAATTCTGTTCTTCTAGGTTGAAGCGTTCGTCTACAGTAGCAGTTTTTATATTTAGGTTTCCCTCTGTTCTCTCCTATAGATAGATGAATTTGGAACTCTAAATCCAACATGGTTTGTAGTAGCTCTTTGAAACTTGACAAAATAAAGGAGTTCTCAGTTTTGTCTCTATGGTTTGTTTCCTCTTCAAGTAGCCCTAGGCACAGACTGTGGAAAAGCAATTTCATTGAAAGGGGTTTCCAAGCTTCTAAGAAATTACGAGTTTCCGAAATACCAGCAAATATTTTTTCACCCAATCTTGATGATACTTGGTGGTAATGATCAGTACACAAATCCCACTTGGCTCACCAAATTTTGTTCTTCTAGGTTGAAGCGTTCGTCTACAGTAGCAGTTTTTATATTTAGGTTTCCCTCTGTTCTCTCCTGTATAGATAGATGAATTTGGAACTCTAAATCCAACATGGTTTGTAGTAGCTCTTTGAAAATTGACAAAATAAAGGAGTTCTCAGTTTTGTCTCTATGGATTGTTTCCTCTTCAAGTAGCCCTAGGCACAGACTGTGGAAAAGCACTTTCATTGAGAGGGGTTGCCAAGCTTCTAAGAAATTACGAGTTTCCGAAATACCAGCAAATATTTTTTCACCCAATCTTGATGATACTTGGTGGTAATGATCAGTACACAAATCCCACTTTGCTCACCAAATTTTGTTCTTCTAGGTTGAAGCATTCGTCTACAGTAGCAGTTTTTATATTTAGGTTTCCCTCTGTTCTCTCCTATAAAGATAGATGAATTTGGAACTCTAAATCCAACATGGTTTGTAGTAGCTCTTTGAAACTTGACAAAATAAAGGAGTTCTCAGTTTTGTCTCTATGGTTTGTTTCCTCTTCAAGTAGCCCTAGGCACAGACTGTGGAAAGCACTTTAATTGAGAGGGGTTGCCAAGCTTCTACGAAATAACGAGTTTCCGAAATAGCAGCAAATATTTTTTCACCCAATCTTGATGATACTTGGTGGTAATGATCAGTACACAAATCCCACTTGGCTCACCAAATTTTGTTCTTCTAGGTTGAAGCGTTCGTCTACAGTAGCAGTTTTTATATTTAGGTTTCCCTCTGTTCTCTCCTATATACATAGATGAATTTGGAACTCTAAATCCAACATGGTTGGTAGTAGCTCTTTGAAACTTGACAAAATAAAGGAGTTCTCAGTTTTGTCTCTATGGTTTGTTTCCTCTTCAAGTAGCCCTAGGCACAGACTGTGGAAAAGCACTTTCATTGAGAGGGGTTGCCAAGCTTCTAAGAAATTACGAGTTTCCGAAATACCAGCAAATATTTTTTCACCCAATCTTGATGATACTAGGTGGTAATGATCAGTAAACAAATCCCACTTTGCTCACCAAATTTTGTTCTGCTAGGTTGAAGCATTCGTCTACAGTAGCAGTTTTTATAAATAGGTTCCATTGTGTTCTCTCCTATTTAGATAGATGAATTTGGAACTCTAAATCCAACATGGTTTTTTTAGCTCTTTGAAACTTGACAAAATAAAGGAGTTCTCAGTTTGTCTCTATGTTTGTTTCCTCTTCAAGTAGCTCTAGGCACAGACTGTGGAAAAGCACTTTCATTGAGAGGGGTTGACAAGCGTCTAAGAAATAACGAGTTTCCGAAATACCAGCAAATATTTTTTCAGCCAATCTTGATGATACCTGTTGCTGATGATCAGTACACAAATCCCACTTGGCTCACCAAATTCTGTTCTTCTAGGTTGAAGCGTTCGTCTACAGTAGCAGTTTTTATATTTAGGTTTTCCTCTGTTCTCTCCTATAGATAGATGAATTTGGAACTCTAAATCCAACATGGTTTGTAGTAGCTCTTTGAAACTTGACAAAATAAAGGAGTTCTCAGTTTTGTCTCTATGGTTTGTTTCCTCTTCAAGTAGCCCTAGGCACAGACTGTGGAAAAGCACTTTCATTGAAAGGGGTTGCCAAGCTTCTAAGAAACTACGAGTTTCCGAAATACCAGCAAATATTTTTTCACCCAATCTTGATGATACTTGGTGATAATGATCAGTACACAAATCCCACTTGGCTCACCAAATTTTGTTCTTCTAGGTTGAAGCGTTCGTCTACAGTAGCAGTTTTTATATTTAGGTTTCCCTCTGTTCTCTCCTGTATAGATAGATGAATTTGGAACTCTAAATCGAACATGGTTTGTAGTAGCTCTTTGAAAATTGACAAAATAAAGGAGTTCTCAGTTTTGTCTCTATGGATTGTTTCCTCTTCAAGTAGCCCTAGGCACAGACTGTGGAAAAGCACTTTCATTGAGAGGGGTTGCCAAGCTTCTAAGAAATTACGAGTTTCCGAAATACCAGCAAATATTTTTTCACCCAATCTTGATGATACTTGGTGGTAATGATCAGTACACAAATCCCAATTTGCTCACCAAATTTTGTTCTTCTAGGTTGAAGCATTCGTCTACAGTAGCAGTTTTTATATTTAGGTTTCCCTCTGTTCTCTCCTATATAGATAGATGAATTTGGAACTCTAAATCCAACATGGTTTGTAGTAGCTCTTTGAAACTTGACAAAATAAAGGAGTTCTCAGTTTTGTCTCTATGGTTTGTTTCCTCTTCAAGTAGCCCTAGGCAAAGACTGTGGAAAGCACTTTAATTGAGAGGGGTTGCCAAGCTTCTACGAAATAACGAGTTTCCGAAATAGCAGCAAATATTTTTTCACCCAATCTTGATGATACTTGGTGGTAATGATCAGTACACAAATCCCACTTGGCTCACCAAATTTTGTTCTTCTAGGTTGAAGCGTTCGTCTACAGTAGCAGTTTTTATATTTAGGTTTCCCTCTCTTCTGTAATATATACATAGATGAATTTGGAACTCTAAATCCAACATGGTTGGTAGTAGCTCTTTGAAACTTGACAAAATAAAGGAGTTCTCAGTTTTGTCTCTATGGTTTGTTTCCTCTTCAAGTAGCCCTAGGCACAGACTGTGGAAAAGCACTTTCATTGAGAGGGGTTGCCAAGCTTCTAAGAAATTACGAGTTTCCGAAATACCAGCAAATATTTTTTCACCCAATCTTGATGATACTAGGTGGTAATGATCAGTGAACAAATCCCACTTTGCTCACCAAATTTTGTTCTGCTAGGTTGAAGCATTCGTCTACAGTAGCAGTTTTTATAAATAGGTTCCATTGTGTTCTCTCCTATTTAGATAGATGAATTTGGAACTCTAAATCCAACATGGTTTTTTTAGCTCTTTGAAACTTGACAAAATAAAGGAGTTCTCAGTTTGTCTCTATGTTTGTTTCCTCTTCAAGTAGCTCTAGGCACAGACTGTGGAAAAGCACTTTCATTGAGAGGGGTTGCCAAGCGTCTAAGAAATAACGAGTTTCCGAAATACCAGCAAATATTTTTTCAGCCAATCTTGATGATACCTGTTGCTGATGATCAGTACACAAATCCCACTTGGCTCACCAAATTCTGTTCTTCTAGTTTGAAGCGTTCGTCTACAGTAGCAGTTTTTATATTTAGGTTTCCCTCTGTTCTCTCCTGTATAGATAGATGAATTTGGAACTCTAAATCCAACATGGTTTGTAGTAGCTCTTTGAAACTTGACAAAATAAAGGAGTTCTCAGTTTTGTCTCTATGGTTTGTTTCCTCTTCAAGTAGCCCTAGGCACAGACTGTGGAAAAGCACTTTCATTGAGAGGGGTTGCCAAGCTTCTAAGAAATTACGAGTTTCCGAAATACCAGCAAATATTTTTTCACCCAATCTTGATGATACTTGGTGGTAATGATCAGTACACAAATCCCACTTTGCTCACCAAATTTTGTTCTTCTAGGTTGAAGCATTCGTCTACAGTAGCAGTTTTTATATTTAGGTTTCCCTCTGTTCTCTCCTATATAGATAGATGAATTTGGAACTCTAAATCCAACATGGTTTGTAGTAGCTCTTTTGAAACTTGACAAAATAAAGGAGTTCTCAGTTTTGTCTCTATGGTTTGTTTCCTCTTCAAGTAGCCCTAGGCACAGACTGTGGAAAGCACTTTAATTGAGAGGGGTTGCCAAGCTTCTACGAAATAACGAGTTTCCAAAATAGCAGCAAATATTTTTTCACCCAATCTTGATGATACTTGGTGGTAATGATCAGTACACAAATCCCACTTGGCTCACCAAATTTTGTTCTTCTAGGTTGAAGCGTTCGTCTACAGTAGCAGTTTTTATATTTAGGTTTCCCTCTGTTCTCTCCTATAGATAGATGATTTGGAACTCTAAATCCAACATGGTTTGTAGTAGCTCTTTGAAACTTGACAAAATAAAGGAGTTCTTAGTTTTGTCTCTATGGTTTGTTTCCTCTTCAAGTAGCCCTAGACATAGTCTGTGGAAAAGCACTTTCATTGAAACGGGTTGCCAAGCTTCTAAGAAATTACGAGTTTCCGAAATACCAGCAAATATTTTTTCACCCAATCTTGATGATACATGGTGGTAATGATCAGTACACAAATCCCACTTGGCTCACCAAATTTTGTTCTTCTAGGTTGAAGCGTTCGTCTACAGTAGCAGTTTTTATATTTAGGTTTCCCTCTGTTCTCTCCTGTATAGATAGATGAATTTGGAACTCTAAATCCAACATGGTTTGTAGTAGCTCTTTGAAACTTGACAAAATAAAGGAGTTCTCAGTTTTGTCTCTATGGTTTGTTTCCTCTTCAAGTAGCCCTAGGCACAGACTGTGGAAAAGCACTTTCATTGAGAGGGGTTGCCAAGCTTCTAAGTAAATTACGAGTTTCCGAAATACCAGCAAAATATTGTTTCACCCAATCTTGATGATACTTGGTGGTAATGATCAGTACACAAATCCCACTTTGCTCACCAAATTTGTTCTTCAGGTTGAAGCATTCGTCTACAGTAGCAGTTTTTATATATAGGTTTCTTTCTGTTCTCTCGTATTTAGATAGATGAATTTGGAACTCTAACTCCAACATGGTTTTTTGTAGCTCTTTGAAACTTGACAAAATAAAGGAGTTCTCAGTTTTGTCTCTATGGTTTGTTTCCTCTTCAAGTTGCCCTAGGCACAGACTGTGGAAAAGCACTTTCATTGAGAGGGGTTGCCAAGCTTCTAAGAAATAACGAGTTTCCGAAATACCAGCAAATATTTTTTCAGCCAATCTTGATGATACCTGTTGCTGATGATCAGTACACAAATCCCACTTGGCTCACCAAATTCTGTTCTTCTAGGTTGAAGCGTTCGTCTACAGTAGCAGTTTTTATATTTAGGTTTCCCTCTGTTCTCTCCTATAGATAGATGAATTTGGAACTCTAAATCCAACATGGTTTGTAGTAGCTCTTTGAAACTTGACAAAATAAAGGAGTTCTCAGTTTTGTCTCTATGGTTTGTTTCCTCTTCAAGTAGCCCTAGGCACAGACTGTGGAAAAGCAATTTCATTGAAAGGGGTTTCCAAGCTTCTAAGAAATTACGAG
This sequence comes from Callospermophilus lateralis, assembly GCF_048772815.1. Lineage (NCBI taxonomy): Eukaryota > Metazoa > Chordata > Mammalia > Rodentia > Sciuridae > Callospermophilus > Callospermophilus lateralis. Next base: position 11,116 of record NW_027517157.1, read on the forward strand.
TTTCCGAAATACCAGCAAATATTTTTTCACCCAATCTTGATGATACTTGGTGGTAATGATCAGTACACAAATCCCACTTGGCTCACCAAATTTTGTTCTTCTAGGTTGAAGCGTTCGTCTACAGTAGCAGTTTTTATATTTAGGTTTCCCTCTGTTCTCTCCTGTATAGATAGATGAATTTGGAACTCTAAATCCAACATGGTTTGTAGTAGCTCTTTGAAAATTGACAAAATAAAGGAGTTCTCAGTTTTGTCTCTATGGATTGTTTCCTCTTCAAGTAGCCCTAGGCACAGACTGTGGAAAAGCACTTTCATTGAGAGGGGTTGCCAAGCTTCTAAGAAATTACGAGTTTCCGAAATACCAGCAAATATTTTTTCACCCAATCTTGATGATACTTGGTGGTAATGATCAGTACACAAATCCCACTTTGCTCACCAAATTTTGTTCTTCTAGGTTGAAGCATTCGTCTACAGTAGCAGTTTTTATATTTAGGTTTCCCTCTGTTCTCTCCTATAAAGATAGATGAATTTGGAACTCTAAATCCAACATGGTTTGTAGTAGCTCTTTGAAACTTGACAAAATAAAGGAGTTCTCAGTTTTGTCTCTATGGTTTGTTTCCTCTTCAAGTAGCCCTAGGCACAGACTGTGGAAAGCACTTTAATTGAGAGGGGTTGCCAAGCTTCTACGAAATAACGAGTTTCCGAAATAGCAGCAAATATTTTTTCACCCAATCTTGATGATACTTGGTGGTAATGATCAGTACACAAATCCCACTTGGCTCACCAAATTTTGTTCTTCTAGGTTGAAGCGTTCGTCTACAGTAGCAGTTTTTATATTTAGGTTTCCCTCTGTTCTCTCCTATATACATAGATGAATTTGGAACTCTAAATCCAACATGGTTGGTAGTAGCTCTTTGAAACTTGACAAAATAAAGGAGTTCTCAGTTTTGTCTCTATGGTTTGTTTCCTCTTCAAGTAGCCCTAGGCACAGACTGTGGAAAAGCACTTTCATTGAGAGGGGTTGCCAAGCTTCTAAGAAATTACGAGTTTCCGAAATACCAGCAAATATTTTTTCACCCAATCTTGATGATACTAGGTGGTAATGATCAGTAAACAAATCCCACTTTGCTCACCAAATTTTGTTCTGCTAGGTTGAAGCATTCGTCTACAGTAGCAGTTTTTATAAATAGGTTCCATTGTGTTCTCTCCTATTTAGATAGATGAATTTGGAACTCTAAATCCAACATGGTTTTTTTAGCTCTTTGAAACTTGACAAAATAAAGGAGTTCTCAGTTTGTCTCTATGTTTGTTTCCTCTTCAAGTAGCTCTAGGCACAGACTGTGGAAAAGCACTTTCATTGAGAGGGGTTGACAAGCGTCTAAGAAATAACGAGTTTCCGAAATACCAGCAAATATTTTTTCAGCCAATCTTGATGATACCTGTTGCTGATGATCAGTACACAAATCCCACTTGGCTCACCAAATTCTGTTCTTCTAGGTTGAAGCGTTCGTCTACAGTAGCAGTTTTTATATTTAGGTTTTCCTCTGTTCTCTCCTATAGATAGATGAATTTGGAACTCTAAATCCAACATGGTTTGTAGTAGCTCTTTGAAACTTGACAAAATAAAGGAGTTCTCAGTTTTGTCTCTATGGTTTGTTTCCTCTTCAAGTAGCCCTAGGCACAGACTGTGGAAAAGCACTTTCATTGAAAGGGGTTGCCAAGCTTCTAAGAAACTACGAGTTTCCGAAATACCAGCAAATATTTTTTCACCCAATCTTGATGATACTTGGTGATAATGATCAGTACACAAATCCCACTTGGCTCACCAAATTTTGTTCTTCTAGGTTGAAGCGTTCGTCTACAGTAGCAGTTTTTATATTTAGGTTTCCCTCTGTTCTCTCCTGTATAGATAGATGAATTTGGAACTCTAAATCGAACATGGTTTGTAGTAGCTCTTTGAAAATTGACAAAATAAAGGAGTTCTCAGTTTTGTCTCTATGGATTGTTTCCTCTTCAAGTAGCCCTAGGCACAGACTGTGGAAAAGCACTTTCATTGAGAGGGGTTGCCAAGCTTCTAAGAAATTACGAGTTTCCGAAATACCAGCAAATATTTTTTCACCCAATCTTGATGATACTTGGTGGTAATGATCAGTACACAAATCCCAATTTGCTCACCAAATTTTGTTCTTCTAGGTTGAAGCATTCGTCTACAGTAGCAGTTTTTATATTTAGGTTTCCCTCTGTTCTCTCCTATATAGATAGATGAATTTGGAACTCTAAATCCAACATGGTTTGTAGTAGCTCTTTGAAACTTGACAAAATAAAGGAGTTCTCAGTTTTGTCTCTATGGTTTGTTTCCTCTTCAAGTAGCCCTAGGCAAAGACTGTGGAAAGCACTTTAATTGAGAGGGGTTGCCAAGCTTCTACGAAATAACGAGTTTCCGAAATAGCAGCAAATATTTTTTCACCCAATCTTGATGATACTTGGTGGTAATGATCAGTACACAAATCCCACTTGGCTCACCAAATTTTGTTCTTCTAGGTTGAAGCGTTCGTCTACAGTAGCAGTTTTTATATTTAGGTTTCCCTCTCTTCTGTAATATATACATAGATGAATTTGGAACTCTAAATCCAACATGGTTGGTAGTAGCTCTTTGAAACTTGACAAAATAAAGGAGTTCTCAGTTTTGTCTCTATGGTTTGTTTCCTCTTCAAGTAGCCCTAGGCACAGACTGTGGAAAAGCACTTTCATTGAGAGGGGTTGCCAAGCTTCTAAGAAATTACGAGTTTCCGAAATACCAGCAAATATTTTTTCACCCAATCTTGATGATACTAGGTGGTAATGATCAGTGAACAAATCCCACTTTGCTCACCAAATTTTGTTCTGCTAGGTTGAAGCATTCGTCTACAGTAGCAGTTTTTATAAATAGGTTCCATTGTGTTCTCTCCTATTTAGATAGATGAATTTGGAACTCTAAATCCAACATGGTTTTTTTAGCTCTTTGAAACTTGACAAAATAAAGGAGTTCTCAGTTTGTCTCTATGTTTGTTTCCTCTTCAAGTAGCTCTAGGCACAGACTGTGGAAAAGCACTTTCATTGAGAGGGGTTGCCAAGCGTCTAAGAAATAACGAGTTTCCGAAATACCAGCAAATATTTTTTCAGCCAATCTTGATGATACCTGTTGCTGATGATCAGTACACAAATCCCACTTGGCTCACCAAATTCTGTTCTTCTAGTTTGAAGCGTTCGTCTACAGTAGCAGTTTTTATATTTAGGTTTCCCTCTGTTCTCTCCTGTATAGATAGATGAATTTGGAACTCTAAATCCAACATGGTTTGTAGTAGCTCTTTGAAACTTGACAAAATAAAGGAGTTCTCAGTTTTGTCTCTATGGTTTGTTTCCTCTTCAAGTAGCCCTAGGCACAGACTGTGGAAAAGCACTTTCATTGAGAGGGGTTGCCAAGCTTCTAAGAAATTACGAGTTTCCGAAATACCAGCAAATATTTTTTCACCCAATCTTGATGATACTTGGTGGTAATGATCAGTACACAAATCCCACTTTGCTCACCAAATTTTGTTCTTCTAGGTTGAAGCATTCGTCTACAGTAGCAGTTTTTATATTTAGGTTTCCCTCTGTTCTCTCCTATATAGATAGATGAATTTGGAACTCTAAATCCAACATGGTTTGTAGTAGCTCTTTGAAACTTGACAAAATAAAGGAGTTCTCAGTTTTGTCTCTATGGTTTGTTTCCTCTTCAAGTAGCCCTAGGCACAGACTGTGGAAAGCACTTTAATTGAGAGGGGTTGCCAAGCTTCTACGAAATAACGAGTTTCCAAAATAGCAGCAAATATTTTTTCACCCAATCTTGATGATACTTGGTGGTAATGATCAGTACACAAATCCCACTTGGCTCACCAAATTGTGTTCTTCTAGGTTGAAGCGTTCGTCTACAGTAGCAGTTTTTATATTTAGGTTTCCCTCTGTTCTCTCCTATATACATAGATGAATTTGGAACTCTAAATCCAAAATGGTTGGTAGTAGCTCTTTGAAACTTGACAAAATAAAGGAGTTCTCAGTTTTGTCTCTATGGTTTGTTTCCTCTTCAAGTAGCCCTAGGCACAGACTCTGGAAAAGCACTTTCATTGAGAGGGGTTGCCAAGCTTCTAAGAAATAACGAGTTTCCGAAATACCAGCAAATATTTTTTCACCCAATCTTGATGATACTAGGTGGTAATGATCAGTAAACAAATCCCACTTTGCTCACCAAATTTTGTTCTGCTAGGTTGAAGCATTCGTCTACAGTAGCAGTTTTTATAAATAGGTTCCATTGTGTTCTCTCCTATTTAGATAGATGAATTTGGAACTCTAAATCCAACATGGTTTTTTTAGCTCTTTGAAACTTGACAAAATAAAGGAGTTCTCAGTTTGTCTCTATGTTTGTGTCCTCTTCAAGTAGCTCTAGGCACAGACTGTGGAAAAGCACTTTTATTGAGAGGGGTTGCCAAGCTTCTAAGAAATTACGAGTTTCCGAAATACCAGCAAATATTTTTTCACCCAATCTTGATGATACTTGGTGGTAATGATCAGTACACAAATCCCACTTTGCTCACCAAATTTTGTTCTTCTAGGTTGAAGCATTCGTCTACAGTAGCAGTTTTTATATTTAGGTTTCCCTCTGTTCTCTCCTATAAAGATAGATGAATTTGGAACTCTAAATCCGACATGGTTTGTAGTAGCTCTTTGAAACTTGACAAAATAAAGGAGTTCTCAGTTTTGTCTCTATGGTTTGTTTCCTCTTCAAGTAGCCCTAGGCACAGACTGTGGAAAGCACTTTAATTGAGAGGGGTTGCCAAGCTTCTACGAAATAACGAGTTTCCGAAATAGCAGCAAATATTTTTTCACCCAATCTTGATGATACTTGGTGGTAATGATCAGTACACAAATCCCACTTGGCTCACCAAATTTTGTTCTTCTAGGTTGAAGCGTTCGTCTACAGTAGCAGTTTTTATATTTAGGTTTCCCTCTGTTCTCTCCTATATACATAGATGAATTTGGAACTCTAAATCCAACATGGTTGGTAGTAGCTCTTTGAAACTTGACAAAATAAAGGAGTTCTCAGTTTTGTCTCTATGGTTTGTTTCCTCTTCAAGTAGCCCTAGGCACAGACTGTGGAAAAGCACTTTCATTGAGAGGGGTTGCCAAGCTTCTAAGAAATTACGAGTTTCCGAAATACCAGCAAATATTTTTTCACCCAATCTTGATGATACTAGGTGGTAATGATCAGTAAACAAATCCCACTTTGCTCACCAAATTTTGTTCTGGCTAGGTTGAAGCATTCGTCTACAGTAGCAGTTTTTATAAATAGGTTCCATTGTGTTCTCTCCTATTTAGATAGATGAATTTGGAACTCTAAATCCAACATGGTTTTTTTAGCTCTTTGAAACTTGACAAAATAAAGGAGTTCTCAGTTTGTCTCTATGTTTGTTTCCTCTTCAAGTAGCTCTAGGCACAGACTGTGGAAAAGCACTTTCATTGAGAGGGGTTGCCAAGCGTCTAAGAAATAACGAGTTTCCGAAATACCAGCAAATATTTTTTCAGCCAATCTTGATGATACCTGTTGCTGATGATCAGTACACAAATCCCACTTGGCTCACCAAATTCTGTTCTTCTAGGTTGAAGCGTTCGTCTACAGTAGCAGTTTTTATATTTAGGTTTTCCTCTGTTCTCTCCTATAGATAGATGAATTTGGAACTCTAAATCCAACATGGTTTGTAGTAGCTCTTTGAAACTTGACAAAATAAAGGAGTTCTCAGTTTTGTCTCTATGGTTTGTTTCCTCTTCAAGTAGCCCTAGGCACAGACTGTGGAAAAGCACTTTCATTGAAAGGGGTTGCCAAGCTTCTAAGAAATTACGAGTTTCCGAAATACCAGCAAATATTTTTTCACCCAATCTTGATGATACTTGGTGATAATGATCAGTACACAAATCCCACTTGGCTCACCAAATTTTGTTCTTCTAGGTTGAAGCGTTCGTCTACAGTAGCAGTTTTTATATTTAGGTTTCCCTCTGTTCTCTCCTGTATAGATAGATGAATTTGGAACTCTAAAATCGAACATGGTTTGTAGTAGCTCTTTGAAAATTGACAAAATAAAGGAGGTCTCAGTTTTGTCTCTATGGATTGTTTCCTCTTCAAGTAGCCCTAGGCACAGACTGTGGAAAAGCACTTTCATTGAGAGGGGTTGCCAAGCTTCTAAGAAATTACGAGTTTCCGAAATACCAGCAAATATTTTTTCACCCAATCTTGATGATACTTGGTGGTAATGATCAGTACACAAATCCCACTTGGCTCACCAAATTTTGTTCTTCTAGGTTGAAGCATTCGTCTACAGTAGCAGTTTTTATATTTAGGTTTCCCTCTGTTCTCTCCTATATAGATAGATGAATTTGGAACTCTAAATCCAACATGGTTTGTAGTAGCTCTTTGAAACTTGACAAAATGAAGGAGTTCTCAGTTTTCTCTCTATGGTTTGTTTCCTCTTCAAGTAGCCCTAGGCAAAGACTGTGGAAAGCACTTTAATTGAGAGGGGTTGCCAAGCTTCTACGAAATAACGAGTTTCCGAAATAGCAGCAAATATTTTTTCACCCAATCTTGATGATACTTGGTGGTAATGATCAGTACACAAATCCCACTTGGCTCACCAAATTTTGTTCTTCTAGGTTGAAGCGTTCGTCTACAGTAGCAGTTTTTATATTTAGGTTTCCCTCTGTTCTCTCCTATATACATAGATGAATTTGGAACTCTAAATCCAACATGGTTGGTAGTAGCTCTTTGAAACTTGACAAAATAAAGGAGTTCTCAGTTTTGTCTCTATGGTTTGTTTCCTCTTCAAGTAGCCCTAGGCACAGACTGTGGAAAAGCACTTTCATTGAGAGGGGTTGCCAAGCTTCTAAGAAATTACGAGTTTCCGAAATACCAGCAAATATTTTTTCACCCAATCTTGATGATACTAGGTGGTAATGATCAGTGAACAAATCCCACTTTGCTCACCAAATTTTGTTCTGCTAGGTTGAAGCATTCGTCTACAGTAGCAGTTTTTATAAATAGGTTCCATTGTGTTCTCTCCTATTTAGATAGATGAATTTGGAACTCTAAATCCAACATGGTTTTTTTAGCTCTTTGAAACTTGACAAAATAAAGGAGTTCTCAGTTTGTCTCTATGTTTGTTTCCTCTTCAAGTAGCTCTAGGCACAGACTGTGGAAAAGCACTTTCATTGAGAGGGGTTGCCAAGCGTCTAAGAAATAACGAGTTTCCGAAATACCAGCAAATATTTTTTCAGCCAATCTTGATGATACCTGTTGCTGATGATCAGTACACAAATCCCACTTGGCTCACCAAATTCTGTTCTTCTAGGTTGAAGCGTTCGTCTACAGTAGCAGTTTTTATATTTAGGTTTCCCTCTGTTCTCTCCTATAGATAGATGAATTTGGAACTCTAAATCCAACATGGTTTGTAGTAGCTCTTTGAAACTTGACAAAATAAAGGAGTTCTCAGTTTTGTATCTATGGTTTGTTTCCTCTTCAAGTAGCCCTAGGCACAGACTGTGGAAAAGCACTTTCATTGAGAGGGGTTGCCAAGCTTCTAAGAAATTACGAGTTTCCGAAATACCAGCAAATATTTTTTCACCCAATCTTGATGATACTTGGTGGTAATGATCAGTACACAAATCCCACTTTGCTCACCAAATTTTGTTCTTCTAGGTTGAAGCATTCGTCTACAGTAGCAGTTTTTATATTTAGGTTTCCCTCTGTTCTCTCCTATATAGATAGATGAATTTGGAACTCTAAATCCAACATGGTTTGTAGTAGCTCTTTGAAACTTGACAAAATAAAGGAGTTCTCAGTTTTGTCTCTATGGTTTGTTTCCTCTTCAAGTAGCCCTAGGCACAGACTGTGGAAAGCACTTTAATTGAGAGGGGTTGCAAAGCTTCTACGAAATAACGAGTTTCCAAAATAGCAGCAAATATTTTTTCACCCAATCTTGATGATACTTGGTGGTAATGATCAGTACACAAATCCCACTTGGCTCACCAAATTGTGTTCTTCTAGGTTGAAGCGTTCGTCTACAGTAGCAGTTTTTTATATTTAGGTTTCCCTCTGTTCTCTCCTATATACATAGATGAATTTGGAACTCTAAATCCAAAATGGTTGGTAGTAGCTCTTTGAAACTTGACAAAATAAAGGAGTTCTCAGTTTTGTCTCTATGGTTTGTTTCCTCTTCAAGTAGCCCTAGGCACAGACTGTGGAAAAGCACTTTCATTGAGAGGGGTTGCCAAGCTTCTAAGAAATTACGAGTTTCCGAAATACCAGCAAATATTTTTTCACCCAATCTTGATGATACTAGGTGGTAATGATCAGTAAACAAATCCCACTTTGCTCACCAAATTTTGTTCTGCTAGGTTGAAGCATTCGTCTACAGTAGCAGTTTTTATAAATAGGTTCCATTGTGTTCTCTCCTATTTAGATAGATGAATTTGGAACTCTAAATCCCACATGGTTTTTTTAGCTCTTTGAAACTTGACCAAATAAAGGAGTTCTCAGTTTGTCTCTATGTTTGTTTCCTCTTCAAGTAGCTCTAGGCACAGACTGTGGAAAAGCACTTTTATTGAGAGGGGTTGCCAAGCGTCTAAGAAATAACGAGTTTCCGAAATACCAGCAAATAATTTTTCAGCCAATCTTCATGATACCTGTTGCTGATGATCAGTACAAAAATCCCACTTGGCTCACCAAATTCTGTTCTTCTAGGTTGAAGCGTTCGTCTACAGTAGCAGTTTTTATATTTAGGTTTCCCTCTGTTCTCTCCCATATAGATAGATGAATTTGGAACTCTAAATCCAACATGGTTTGTAGTAGCTCTTTGAAACTTGACAAAATAAAGGAGTTCTCAGTTTTGTCTCTAAGGTTTGTTTCCTTTTCAAGTAGCCCTAGGCACAGACTGTGGAAAAGCACATTCATTGAGAGGGGTTGCCAAGCTTCTAAGAAATTACGAGTTTCCGAAATACCAGCAAATATTTTTTCACCCAATCTTGATGATAATTGGTGGTAATGATGAGTACACAAATCCCACTTGGCTCACCAAATTTTGTTCTTCTAGGTTGAAGCGTTCGTCTACAGTAGCAGTTTTTATATTTAGGTTTCACTCTGTTCTCTCCTATATAGATAGATGAATTTGGAACTCTAAATACAACATGGTTTGTAGTAGCTCTTTGAAACTTGACAAAATAAAGGGGTTCTCAGTTTTGTCTCTATGGTTTGTTTCCTCTTCAAGTAGCCCTAGGCATAGACTGTGGAAAAGCACTTTCATTGAGAGGGGTTGCCAAGCGTCTAAGAAATAACGAGTTTCCGAAATACCAGCAAATATTTTTTCAGCCAATCTTGATGATACCTGTTGCTGATGATCAGTACACAAATCCCACTTGGCTCACCAAATTCTGTTCTTCTAGGTTGAAGCGTTCGTCTACAGTAGCAGTTTTTATATTTAGGTTTTCCTCTGTTCTCTCCTATAGATAGATGAATTTGGAACTCTAAATCCAACATGGTTTGTAGTAGCTCTTTGAAACTTGACAAAATAAAGGAGTTCTCAGTTTTGTCTCTATGGTTTGTTTCCTCTTCAAGTAGCCCTAGGCACAGACTGTGGAAAAGCACTTTCATTGAAAGGGGTTGCCAAGCTTCTAAGAAATTACGAGTTTCCGAAATACCAGCAAATATTTTTTCACCCAATCTTGATGATACTTGGTGATAATGATCAGTACACAAATCCCACTTGGCTCACCAAATTTTGTTCTTCTAGGTTGAAGCGTTCGTCTACAGTAGCAGTTTTTATATTTAGGTTTCCCTCTGTTCTCTCCTGTATAGATAGATGAATTTGGAACTCTAAATCGAACATGGTTTGTAGTAGCTCTTTGAAAATTGACAAAATAAAGGAGGTCTCAGTTTTGTCTCTATGGATTGTTTCCTCTTCAAGTAGCCCTAGGCACAGACTGTGGAAAAGCACTTTCATTGAGAGGGGTTGCCAAGCTTCTAAGAAATTACGAGTTTCCGAAATACCAGCAAATATTTTTTCACCCAATCTTGATGATACTTGGTGGTAATGATCAGTACACAAATCCCACTTGGCTCACCAAATTTTGTTCTTCTAGGTTGAAGCATTCGTCTACAGTAGCAGTTTTTATATTTAGGTTTCCCTCTGTTCTCTCCTATATAGATAGATGAATTTGGAACTCTAAATCCAACATGGTTTGTAGTAGCTCTTTGAAACTTGACAAAATGAAGGAGTTCTCAGTTTTCTCTCTATGGTTTGTTTCCTCTTCAAGTAGCCCTAGGCAAAGACTGTGGAAAGCACTTTAATTGAGAGGGGTTGCCAAGCTTCTACGAAATAACGAGTTTCCGAAATAGCAGCAAATATTTTTTCACCCAATCTTGATGATACTTGGTGGTAATGATCAGTACACAAATCCCACTTGGCTCACCAAATTTTGTTCTTCTAGGTTGAAGCGTTCGTCTACAGTAGCAGTTTTTATATTTAGGTTTCCCTCTGTTCTCTCCTATATACATAGATGAATTTGGAACTCTAAATCCAACATGGTTGGTAGTAGCTCTTTGAAACTTGACAAAATAAAGGAGTTCTCAGTTTTGTCTCTATGGTTTGTTTCCTCTTCAAGTAGCCCTAGGCACAGACTGTGGAAAAGCACTTTCATTGAGAGGGGTTGCCAAGCTTCTAAGAAATTACGAGTTTCCGAAATACCAGCAAATATTTTTTCACCCAATCTTGATGATACTAGGTGGTAATGATCAGTGAACAAATCCCACTTTGCTCACCAAATTTTGTTCTGCTAGGTTGAAGCATTCGTCTACAGTAGCAGTTTTTATAAATAGGTTCCATTGTGTTCTCTCCTATTTAGATAGATGAATTTGGAACTCTAAATCCAACATGGTTTTTTTAGCTCTTTGAAACTTGACAAAATAAAGGAGTTCTCAGTTTGTCTCTATGTTTGTTTCCTCTTCAAGTAGCTCTAGGCACAGACTGTGGAAAAGCACTTTCATTGAGAGGGGTTGCCAAGCGTCTAAGAAATAACGAGTTTCCGAAATACCAGCAAATATTTTTTCAGCCAATCTTGATGATACCTGTTGCTGATGATCAGTACACAAATCCCACTTGGCTCACCAAATTCTGTTCTTCTAGGTTGAAGCGTTCGTCTACAGTAGCAGTTTTTATATTTAGGTTTCCCTCTGTTCTCTCCTATAGATAGATGAATTTGGAACTCTAAATCCAACATGGTTTGTAGTAGCTCTTTGAAACTTGACAAAATAAAGGAGTTCTCAGTTTTGTATCTATGGTTTGTTTCCTCTTCAAGTAGCCCTAGGCACAGACTGTGGAAAAGCACTTTCATTGAGAGGGGTTGCCAAGCTTCTAAGAAATTACGAGTTTCCGAAATACCAGCAAATATTTTTTCACCCAATCTTGATGATACTTGGTGGTAATGATCAGTACACAAATCCCACTTTGCTCACCAAATTTTGTTCTTCTAGGTTGAAGCATTCGTCTACAGTAGCAGTTTTTATATTTAGGTTTCCCTCTGTTCTCTCCTATATAGATAGATGAATTTGGAACTCTAAATCCAACATGGTTTGTAGTAGCTCTTTGAAACTTGACAAAATAAAGGAGTTCTCAGTTTTGTCTCTATGGTTTGTTTCCTCTTCAAGTAGCCCTAGGCACAGACTGTGGAAAGCACTTTAATTGAGAGGGGTTGCAAAGCTTCTACGAAATAACGAGTTTCCAAAATAGCAGCAAATATTTTTTCACCCAATCTTGATGATACTTGGTGGTAATGATCAGTACACAAATCCCACTTGGCTCACCAAATTGTGTTCTTCTAGGTTGAAGCGTTCGTCTACAGTAGCAGTTTTTATATTTAGGTTTCCCTCTGTTCTCTCCTATATACATAGATGAATTTGGAACTCTAAATCCAAAATGGTTGGTAGTAGCTCTTTGAAACTTGACAAAATAAAGGAGTTCTCAGTTTTGTCTCTATGGTTTGTTTCCTCTTCAAGTAGCCCTAGGCACAGACTGTGGAAAAGCACTTTCATTGAGAGAGGGGTTGCCAAGCTTCTAAGAAATTACGAGTTTCCGAAATACCAGCAAATATTTTTTCACCCAATCTTGATGATACTAGGTGGTAATGATCAGTAAACAAATCCCACTTTGCTCACCAAATTTTGTTCTGCTAGGTTGAAGCATTCGTCTACAGTAGCAGTTTTTATAAATAGGTTCCATTGTGTTCTCTCCTATTTAGATAGATGAATTTGGAACTCTAAATCCCACATGGTTTTTTTAGCTCTTTGAAACTTGACAAAATAAAGGAGTTCTCAGTTTGTCTCTATGTTTGTTTCCTCTTCAAGTAGCTCTAGGCACAGACTGTGGAAAAGCACTTTTATTGAGAGGGGTTGCCAAGCGTCTAAGAAATAACGAGTTTCCGAAATACCAGCAAATAATTTTTCAGCCAATCTTGATGATACCTGTTGCTGATGATCAGTACAAAAATCCCACTTGGCTCACCAAATTCTGTTCTTCTAGGTTGAAGCGTTCGTCTACAGTAGCAGTTTTTATATTTAGGTTTCCCTCTGTTCTCTCCTATATAGATAGATGAATTTGGAACTCTAAATCCAACATGGTTTGTAGTAGCTCTTTGAAAACTTGACAAAATAAAGGAGTTCTCAGTTTTGTCTCTAAGTTTGTTTCCTTTTCAAGTAGCCCTAGGCACAGACTGTGGAAAAGCACATTCATTGAGAGGGGTTGCCAAGCTTCTAAGAAATTACGAGTTTCCGAAATACCAGCAATATTTTTTCACCCAATCTTGATGATAATTGGTGGTAATGATGAGTACACAAATCCCACTTGGCTCACCAAATTTTGTTCTTCTAGGTTGAAGCGTTCGTCTACAGTAGCAGTTTTTATATTTAGGTTTCACTCTGTTCTCTCTATATAGATAGATGAATTTGGAACTCTAAATACAACATGGTTTGTAGTAGCTCTTTGAAACTTGACAAAATAAAGGGGTTCTCAGTTTTGTCTCTATGGTTTGTTTTCTTCTTCAAGTAGCCCTAGGCATAGACTGTGGAAAAGAACTTTCATTGAGAGGGGTTGCCAAGCTTCTAAGAAATAACGAGTTTCCGAAATACCAGCAAATATTTTTCAGCCAATCTTGATGATACCTGTTGCTGATGATCAGTACAGAAATTTCACTTGGCTCACCAAATTCTGTTCTTCTAGGTTCAAGCATTCGTCTACAGTAGCAGTTTTTATATTTAGGTTTTCCTCTGTTCTCTCCTATATAGATAGATGAATTTGGAACTCTAAATCCAACATGGTTTGTAGTAGCTCTTTGAAACTTGACAAAATAAAGGAGTTCTCAGTTTTGTCTCTATGTTTTGTTTCCTCTTCAAGTACCCCTAGGCACAGACTGTGGAAAAGCACTTTCATTGAGAGGGTTTGCCAAGCTTCTAAGAAATTACGAGTTTCCGAAATACCAGCAAATATTTTTTCACAAAATCTTGATGATACATGGTGGTAATGATCAGTACACAAATCCCACTTGGCTCACCAAATTTTGTTCTTCTAGGTTGAAGCGTTCGTCTACAGTAGCAGTTTTTATATTTAGGTTTCCCTCTGTTCTCTCCTGTATAGATAGATGAATTTGGAACTCTAAATCCAACATGGTTTGTAGTAGATCTTTGAAATTGACAAAATAAAGGAGTTCTCAGTTTTGTCTCTATGGATTTGTTTCCTCTTCAAGTAGCCTTAGGCACAGACTGTGGAAAGGCCCTTTCATTGAGAGGGGTTGCCAGGCTTCTAAGAAATTACGAGTTTCCGAAATACCAGCAAATATTTTTTTCACCCTATCTTGATGATACTTGGTGGTAATGATCAGTACACAAATCCCACTTGCTCACCAAATTTTGTTCTTCTAAGTTGAAGCATTCTTCTACAGTAGCAGTTTTTACACATAGGTTTCATTCTGTTCTCTTCCTATTTAGATAGATGAATTTGGAACTCTAAATCCAACATGGTTTTTAGTAGCTCTTTGAATCTTGACAAAATAAAGGAGTTCTCAGTTTTGTCTCTATGGTTTGTTTCCTTTTCAAGTAGCCCTAGGCACAGACTGTGGAAAAGCACTTTCATTGAGAGGGGTTGCCAGCTTCTAAGAAATAACAAGTTTCCGAAATACCAGCAAATATTTTTTCAGCCAATCTTGATGATACCTGTTGCTGATGATCAGTACACAAATCCCACTTGGCTCACCAAATTCTGTTCTTCTAGGTTGAAGCGTTCGTCTACAGTAGCAGTTTTTATATTTATTTTTCCCTCTGTTCTCTCCTATATAGATAGATGATTTGGAACTCTAAATCCAACATGGTTTGTAGTAGCTCTTTGAAACTTGACAAATAAAGGAGTTCTCAGTTTTGTCTCTATGATTTCTTTCCTCTTCAAGTAGCCCTAGCCACAGACTGTGGAAAAGCACTTTCATTGAGAGGGGTTGCCAAGCTTCTAAGAAATTACGAGTTTCCGAAATACAAGCAAATATTTTTTCACCCAATCTTGATGATACATGGTGGTAATGATCAGTACACAAATCCCACTTGGCTCACCAAATTTTGTTCTTCTAGGTTGAAGCGTTCGTCTACAGTAGCAGTTTTTTATATTTAGGTTTCCCTCTGTTCTCCCCTGTATAGATAGATGAATTTGGAACTCTAAATCCAACATGGTTTGTAGTAGCTCTTTTGAAATTGACAAAATAAAGGAGTTCTCAGTTTTGTCTCTATGGATTGTTTCCTCTTCAAGTAGCCCTAGGCACAGACTGTGGAAAAGCACTTTCATTGAGAGGGGTTGCCAAGCTTCTAAGAAATTACGAGTTTCCGAAATACCAGCAAATATTTTTTCACCCAATCTTGATGATACTTGGTGGTAATGATCAGTACACAAATCCCACTTTGCTCACCAAATTTTGTTCTTCTAGGTTGAAGCGTTCGTCTACAGTAGCAGTTTTTATATTTACAGATTCCCTCTGTTCTCTCCTATATAGATAGATAAATTAGGAACTCTAAATCCAACATGGTTTGTAGTAGCTCTTTGAACTTGACAAAATAAAGGAGTTCTCAGTTTTGTCTCTATGGTTTGTTTCCTCTTAAAGTAGCCCTAGGAACAGACTGTGGAAACTACTTTCATTGAGATGGTTGCCAAGCTTCTAAGAAATAACGAGATTCCCAAATACCAGCAAATATTATTTCACCCAATTCTTGATGATACTTGGTGGTAATGATCAGTACACAAATCCCACGTGGCTCACCAAATTTTGTTCTTCTAGGTTGAAGCGTTTCGTCTACAGGTAGCAGTTTTATATTTTAGGTTTCACTCTGTTCTCTCCTATATAGATAGATGAATTTGGAACTCTAAATACATCATGGTTTGTAGTAGCTCTTTGAAACTTGACAAAATAAAGGAGTTCTCAGTTTTGTCTCTATGGTTTGATTCCTCTTCAAGTAGCCCTAGGCACAGACTGTGGAAAAGCACTTTCATTGAGAGGGGTTGAAAAGCTTCTAAGAAATAACGAGTTTCCGAAATACCAGCAAATATTTTTCAGCCAATCTTGATGATACCTGTTGCTGATGATCAGTACACAAATCCCACTTGGCTCACCAAATTCTGTTCTTCTAGGTTGAAGCGTTCGTCTTACAGTAGCAGTTTTTATATTTAGGTTACCCTCTGTTCTCTCCTATATAGATAGATGAATTTTGGAACTCTAAATCCAACATGGTTTGTAGTACTCTTTGAAACTTGAGAAAATGAAGGAGTTCTCAGTTTTTCTCTATGGTTTGTTTCCTCTTCAGTAGCCCTAGGCACAGACTGTGGAAAAGCACTTTCATTGAGAGGGGTTGCCAAGCTTCTAAGAAATTACGAGTTTCGAAATACCAGCAAATATTTTTTCACCCAAACTTGATGATACATGGTGTTAATGATCAGTACACAAATCCCACTTGGCTCACCAACATTTTGTTCTTCTAGGTTGAAGCGTTCGTCTACAGTAGCAGTTTTTATATTTAGGTTTCCCTCTGTTTCTCTCCTGTATAGATAAGATGAATTTGGAACTCTAAATCCTACATGGTTTGTAGTAGCTCTTTGAAAATTGACAAAATAAAGGAGTTCTCAGTTTTGTCTCTATGGATTGTTTCCTCTTCAGTAGCCCTAGGCACACACAGTGGAAAAGCACTTTTATTGAGAGGGGTTGCCAAGCTTCTAAGAAATAACGAGTTTCCGAATACCAGCAAATATTTTTTCACCCAATCTTGATGATACTTGGTGGTAATTATCAGTACACAAATCCCACTTGGCTCACCAAGTTTTGTTCTTCTAGGTTGAAGCGTTTCTTCTACAGTAGCGTTTTTATATTTAGGTATCCCTCTGTTCTCTCCTATATAGATAGATGAATTTGGAACTCTAAATCCAACATGGTTGGTAGTAGCTCTTTGAAACTTGACAAAATAAAGGAGTTCTCAGTTTTGTCTCTATGGTTGTTTCCTCTTCAAGTAGCCCTAGGCACAGACTGTGGAAAACACTTTCATTGAGATGGGTTGCCAAGCTTCTAAGAAATAACGAGATTCCCAAATACCAGCAAATATTTTTTCACCCAATCTTGATGATACTTGGTGGTAATGATCAGTACACAAATCCCACGTGGCTCACCAAATTTTGTTCTTCTAAGTTGAAGCATTTCTTCTACAGTAGCAGTTTTTACACATAGGTTCATTCTGTGTCTCTCCCTATTTAGATAAGATGAATTTGGAACTCTAAATCCAACATGGTTTTTAGTAGCTCTTTGAATCTTGACAAAATAAAGGAGTTCTCAGTTTTGTCTCTATGGTTTGTTTCCTTTTCAAGTAGCCCTAGGCACAGACTGTGGAAAAGCACTTTCATTGAGAGGGGTTGCCAAGCTTCTAAGAAATAACAAGTTTTCCGAAATACCAGCAAATATTTTTTCAGCCAATCTTGATGATACCTGTTGCTGATGATCAGTACACAAATCCCACTTGGCTCACCAAATTCTGTTCTTCTAGGTTGAAGCGTTCGTCTACAGTAGCAGTTTTATATTTATTTTTCCCTCTGTTCTCTTCTATATAGATAGATGATTTGGAAACTCTAAATCCAACATGGTTTTGTAGTAGCTCTTTGAAACTTGACAAAATAAAGGAGTTCTCAGTTTTGTCTCTATGATTTCTTTCCTCTTCAAGTAGCCCTAGCCACAGACTGTGGAAAAGCACTTTCATTGAGAGGGGTTGCCAAGCTTCTAAGAAATTACGAGTTTCCGAAATACAAGCAAATATTTTTCACCCAATCTTGATGATACAATGGTGGTAATGATCAGTACACAAATCCCACTTGGCTCACCAAATTTTGTTCTTCTAGGTTGAAGCGTTCGTCTACAGTAGCAGTTTTATATTTAAGTTTCCCTCTGTTCTCCCCTGTATAGATAGATGAATTTGGAACTCTAAATCCAACATGGTTTGTAGTAGCTCTTTGAAAATTGACAAAATAAAGGAGTTCTCAGTTTTGTCTCTATGGATTGTTTCCTCTTCAAGTAGCCTAGGCACAGACTGTGGAAAAGCACTTTCATTGAGAGGGGTTGCCAAGCTTCTAAGAAATTACGAGTTTCCGAAATACCAGCAAATATTTTTTCACCCAATCTTGATGATACTTGGTGGTAATGATCAGTACACAAATCCCACTTTGCTCACCAAATTTTGTTCTTCTAGGTTGAAGCGTTCGTCTACAGTAGCAGTTTTTATATTTTACGATTCCCTCTGTTCTCTCCTATATAGATAGATAAATTAGGAACTCTAAATCCAACATGGTTTGTAGTAGCTCTTTGAAACTTGACAAAATAAAGGAGTTCTTCAGTTTTGTCTCTATGGTTTGTTTCCTCTTAAAGTAGCCCTAGGAACAGACTGTGGAAACTACTTTCATTGAGATGGGTTGCCAAGCTTCTAAGAAATAACGAGATTCCCAAATACCAGCAAATATTTTTTCACCCAATCTTGATGATACTTGGTGGTAATGATCAGTACACAAATCCCACGTGGCTCACCAAATTTTGTTCTTCTAGGTTGAAGCGTTCGTCTACAGTAGCAGTTTTTATATTTAGGTTTCACTCTGTTCTCTCCTATATAGATAGATGAATTTGGAACTCTAAATACATCATGGTTTGTAGTAGCTCTTTGAAACTTGACAAAATAAAGGAGTTCTCAGTTTTTGTCTCTATGGTTTGATTCCTCTTCAAGTAGCCCTAGGCACAGACTGTGGAAAAGCACTTTCATTGAGAGGGGTTGAAAAGCTTCTAAGAAATAACGAGTTTCCGAAATACCAGCAAATATTTTTTCAGCCAATCTTGATGATACCTGTTGCTGATGATCAGTACACAAATCCACTTGGCTCACCAAATTCTGTTCTTCTAGGTTGAAGCGTTCGTCTACAGTAGCAGTTTTTATATTTAGGTTACCCTCTGTTCTCTCCTATATAGATAGATGAATTTTGGAACTCTAAATCCAACATGGTTTGTAGTAGCTCTTTGAAACTTGAGAAAATGAAGGAGTTCTCAGTTTTTTCTCTATGGTTTGTTTCCTCTTCAAGTAGCCCTAGGCACAGACTGTGGAAAAGCACTTTCATTGAGAGGGGTTGCCAAGCTTCTAAGAAATTACGAGTTTCCGAAATACCAGCAAATATTTTTTCACCCAAACTTGATGATACATGGTGTTAATGATCAGTACACAAATCCCACTTGGCTCACCAAATTTTGTTCTTCTAGGTTGAAGCGTTCGTCTACAGTAGCAGTTTTTATATTTAGGTTTCCCTCTGTTCTCTCCTGTATAGATAGATGAATTTGGAACTCTAAATCCAACATGGTTTGTAGTAGCTCTTTGAAAATTGACAAAATAAAGGAGTTCTCAGTTTTGTCTCTATGGATTGTTTCCTCTTCAAGTAGCCCTAGGCACACACAGTGGAAAAGCACTTTTATTGAGAGGGGTTGCCAAGCTTCTAAGAAATAACGAGTTTCCGAATACCAGCAAATATTTTTTCACCCAATCTTGATGATACTTGGTGGTAATTATCAGTACACAAATCCCACTTGGCTCACCAAGTTTTGTTCTTCTAGGTTGAAGCGTTCTTCTACAGTAGCGGTTTTTATATTTAGGTATCCCTCTGTTCTCTCCTATATAGATAGATGAATTTGGAACTCTAAATCCAACATGGTTGGTAGTAGCTCTTTGAAACTTGACAAAATAAAGGAGTTCTCAGTTTTGTCTCTATGGTTTGTTTCCTCTTCAAGTAGCCCTAGGCACAGACTGTGGAAAACACTTTCATTGAGATGGGTTGCCAAGCTTCTAAGAAATAACGAGATTCCCAAATACCAGCAAATATTTTTTCACCCAATCTTGATGATACTTGGTGGTAATGATCAGTACACAAATCCCACGTGGCTCACCAAATTTTGTTCTTCTAAGTTGAAGCATTCTTCTACAGTAGCAGTTTTTACACATAGGTTTCATTCTGTTCTCTCCTATTTAGATAGATGAATTTGGAACTCTAAATCCAACATGGTTTTTAGTAGCTCTTTGAATCTTGACAAAATAAAGGAGTTCTCAGTTTTGTCTCTATGGTTTGTTTCCTTTTCAAGTAGCCCTAGGCACAGACTGTGGAAAAGCACTTTCATTGAGAGGGGTTGCCAAGCTTCTAAGAAATAACAAGTTTCCGAAATACCAGCAAATATTTTTTCAGCCAATCTTGATGATACCTGTTGCTGATGATCAGTACACAAATCCCACTTGGCTCACCAAATTCTGTTCTTCTAGGTTGAAGCGTTCGTCTACAGTAGCAGTTTTTATATTTATTTTTCCCTCTGTTCTCTCCTATATAGATAGATGATTTGGAACTCTAAATCCAACATGGTTTGTAGTAGCTCTTTGAAACTTGACAAAATAAAGGAGTTCTCAGTTTTGTCTCTATGATTTCTTTCCTCTTCAAGTAGCCGTAGCCACAGACTGTGGAAAAGCACTTTCATTGAGAGGGGTTGCCAAGCTTCTAAGAAATTACGAGTTTCCGAAATACCAGCAAATATTTTTTCACCCAAACTTGATGATACATGGTGTTAATGATCAGTACACAAATCCCACTTGGCTCACCAAATTTTGTTCTTCTAGGTTGAAGCGTTCGTCTACAGTAGCAGTTTTTATATTTAGGTTTCCCTCTGTTCTCTCCTGTATAGATAGATGAATTTGGAACTCTAAATCCAACATGGTTTGTAGTAGCTCTTTGAAAATTGACAAAATAAAGGAGTTCTCAGTTTTGTCTCTATGGATTGTTTCCTCTTCAAGTAGCCCTAGGCACACACAGTGGAAAAGCACTTTTATTGAGAGGGGTTGCCAAGCTTCTAAGAAATAACGAGTTTCCGAATACCAGCAAATATTTTTTCACCCAATCTTGATGATACTTGGTGGTAATTATCAGTACACAAATCCCACTTGGCTCACCAAGTTTTGTTCTTCTAGGTTGAAGCGTTCTTCTACAGTAGCGGTTTTTATATTTAGGTATCCCTCTGTTCTCTCCTATATAGATAGATGAATTTGGAACTCTAAATCCAACATGGTTGGTAGTAGCTCTTTGAAACTTGACAAAATAAAGGAGTTCTCAGTTTTGTCTCTATGGTTTGTTTCCTCTTCAAGTAGCCCTAGGCACAGACTGTGGAAAACACTTTCATTGAGATGGGTTGCCATGCTTCTAAGAAATAACGAGATTCCCAAATACCAGCAAATATTTTTTCACCCAATCTTGATGATACTTGGTGGTAATGATCAGTACACAAATCCCACGTGGCTCACCAAATTTTGTTCTTCTAAGTTGAAGCATTCTTCTACAGTAGCAGTTTTTACACATAGGTTTCATTCTGTTCTCTCCTATTTAGATAGATGAATTTGGAACTCTAAATCCAACATGGTTTTTAGTAGCTCTTTGAATCTTGACAAAATAAAGGAGTTCTCAGTTTTGTCTCTATGGTTTGTTTCCTTTTCAAGTAGCCCTAGGCACAGACTGTGGAAAAGCACTTTCATTGAGAGGGGTTGCCAAGCTTCTAAGAAATAACAAGTTTCCGAAATACCAGCAAATATTTTTTCAGCCAATCTTGATGATACCTGTTGCTGATGATCAGTACACAAATCCCACTTGGCTCACCAAATTCTGTTCTTCTAGGTTGAAGCGTTCGTCTACAGTAGCAGTTTTTATATTTATTTTTCCCTCTGTTCTCTCCTATATAGATAGATGATTTGGAACTCTAAATCCAACATGGTTTGTAGTAGCTCTTTGAAACTTGACAAAATAAAGGAGTTCTCAGTTTTGTCTCTATGATTTCTTTCCTCTTCAAGTAGCCGTAGCCACAGACTGTGGAAAAGCACTTTCATTGAGAGGGGTTGCCAAGCTTCTAAGAAATTACGAGTTTCCGAAATACAAGCAAATATTTTTTCACCCAATCTTGATGATACATGGTGGTAATGATCAGTACACAAATCCCACTTGGCTCACCAAATTTTGTTCTTCTAGGTTGAAGCGTTCGTCTACAGTAGCAGTTTTTATATTTAGGTTTCCCTCTGTTCTCCCCTGTATAGATAGATGAATTTGGAACTCTAAATCCAACATGGTTTGTAGTAGCTCTTTGAAAATTGACAAAATAAAGGAGTTCTCAGTTTTGTCTCTATGGATTGTTTCCTCTTCAAGTAGCCCTAGGCACAGACTGTGGAAAAGCACTTTCATTGAGAGGGGTTGCCAAGCTTCTAAGAAATTACGAGTTTCCGAAATACCAGCAAATATTTTTTCACCCAATCTTGATGATACTTGGTGGTAATGATCAGTACACAAATCCCACTTTGCTCACCAAATTTTGTTCTTCTAGGTTGAAGCGTTCGTCTACAGTAGCAGTTTTTATATTTACGATTCCCTCTGTTCTCTCCTATATAGATAGATAAATTTGGAACTCTAAATCCAACATGGTTTGTAGTAGCTCTTTGAAACTTGACAAAATAAAGGAGTTCTCAGTTTTGTCTCTATGGTTTGTTTCCTCTTAAAGTAGCCCTAGGAACAGACTGTGGAAACTACTTTCATTGAGATGGGTTGCCAAGCTTCTAAGAAATAACGAGATTCCCAAATACCAGCAAATATTTTTTCACCCAATCTTGATGATACTTGGTGGTAATGATCAGTACACAAATCCCACGTGGCTCACCAAATTTTGTTCTTCTAGGTTGAAGCGTTCGTCTACAGTAGCAGTTTTTATATTTAGGTTTCACTCTGTTCTCTCCTATATAGATAGATGAATTTGGAACTCTAAATACATCATGGTTTGTAGTAGCTCTTTGAAACTTGACAAAATAAAGGAGTTCTCAGTTTTGTCTCTATGGTTTGATTCCTCTTCAAGTAGCCCTAGGCACAGACTGTGGAAAAGCACTTTCATTGAGAGGGGTTGAAAAGCTTCTAAGAAATAACGAGTTTCCGAAATACCAGCAAATATTTTTTCAGCCAATCTTGATGATACCTGTTGCTGATGATCAGTACACAAATCCCACTTGGCTCACCAAATTCTGTTCTTCTAGGTTGAAGCGTTCGTCTACAGTAGCAGTTTTTATATTTAGGTTACCCTCTGTTCTCTCCTATATAGATAGATGAATTTTGGAACTCTAAATCCAACATGGTTTGTAGTAGCTCTTTGAAACTTGAGAAAATGAAGGAGTTCTCAGTTTTTTCTCTATGGTTTGTTTCCTCTTCAAGTAGCCCTAGGCACAGACTGTGGAAAAGCACTTTCATTGAGAGGGGTTGCCAAGCTTCTAAGAAATTACGAGTTTCCGAAATACCAGCAAATATTTTTTCACCCAAACTTGATGATACATGGTGTTAATGATCAGTACACAAATCCCACTTGGCTCACCAAATTTTGTTCTTCTAGGTTGAAGCGTTCGTCTACAGTAGCAGTTTTTATATTTAGGTTTCCCTCTGTTCTCTCCTGTATAGATAGATGAATTTGGAACTCTAAATCCAACATGGTTTGTAGTAGCTCTTTGAAAATTGACAAAATAAAGGAGTTCTCAGTTTTGTCTCTATGGATTGTTTCCTCTTCAAGTAGCCCTAGGCACACACAGTGGAAAAGCACTTTTATTGAGAGGGGTTGCCAAGCTTCTAAGAAATAACGAGTTTCCGAATACCAGCAAATATTTTTTCACCCAATCTTGATGATACTTGGTGGTAATTATCAGTACACAAATCCCACTTGGCTCACCAAGTTTTGTTCTTCTAGGTTGAAGCGTTCTTCTACAGTAGCGGTTTTTATATTTAGGTATCCCTCTGTTCTCTCCTATATAGATAGATGAATTTGGAACTCTAAATCCAACATGGTTGGTAGTAGCTCTTTGAAACTTGACAAAATAAAGGAGTTCTCAGTTTTGTCTCTATGGTTTGTTTCCTCTTCAAGTAGCCCTAGGCACAGACTGTGGAAAACACTTTCATTGAGATGGGTTGCCAAGCTTCTAAGAAATAACGAGATTCCCAAATACCAGCAAATATTTTTTCACCCAATCTTGATGATACTTGGTGGTAATGATCAGTACACAAATCCCACGTGGCTCACCAAATTTTGTTCTTCTAAGTTGAAGCATTCTTCTACAGTAGCAGTTTTTACACATAGGTTTCATTCTGTTCTCTCCTATTTAGATAGATGAATTTGGAACTCTAAATCCAACATGGTTTTTAGTAGCTCTTTGAATCTTGACAAAATAAAGGAGTTCTCAGTTTTGTCTCTATGGTTTGTTTCCTTTTCAAGTAGCCCTAGGCACAGACTGTGGAAAAGCACTTTCATTGAGCTGGGTTGCCAAGCTTCTAAGAAATAACAAGTTTCCGAAATACCAGCAAATATTTTTTCAGCCAATCTTGATGATACCTGTTGCTGATGATCAGTACACAAATCCCACTTGGCTCACCAAATTCTGTTCTTCTAGGTTGAAGCGTTCGTCTACAGTAGCAGTTTTTATATTTATTTTTCCCTCTGTTCTCTCCTATATAGATAGATGATTTGGAACTCTAAATCCAACATGGTTTGTAGTAGCTCTTTGAAACTTGACAAAATAAAGGAGTTCTCAGTTTTGTCTCTATGATTTCTTTCCTCTTCAAGTAGCCGTAGCCACAGACTGTGGAAAAGCACTTTCATTGAGAGGGGTTGCCAAGCTTCTAAGAAATTACGAGTTTCCGAAATACAAGCAAATATTTTTTCACCCAATCTTGATGATACATGGTGGTAATGATCAGTACACAAATCCCACTTGGCTCACCAAATTTTGTTCTTCTAGGTTGAAGCGTTCGTCTACAGTAGCAGTTTTTATATTTAGGTTTCCCTCTGTTCTCCCCTGTATAGATAGATGAATTTGGAACTCTAAATCCAACATGGTTTGTAGTAGCTCTTTGAAAATTGACAAAATAAAGGAGTTCTCAGTTTTGTCTCTATGGATTGTTTCCTCTTCAAGTAGCCCTAGGCACAGACTGTGGAAAAGCACTTTCATTGAGAGGGGTTGCCAAGCTTCTAAGAAATTACGAGTTTCCGAAATACCAGCAAATATTTTTTCACCCAATCTTGATGATACTTGGTGGTAATGATCAGTACACAAATCCCACTTTGCTCACCAAATTTTGTTCTTCTAGGTTGAAGCGTTCGTCTACAGTAGCAGTTTTTATATTTACGATTCCCTCTGTTCTCTCCTATATAGATAGATAAATTTGGAACTCTAAATCCAACATGGTTTGTAGTAGCTCTTTGAAACTTGACAAAATAAAGGAGTTCTCAGTTTTGTCTCTATGGTTTGTTTCCTCTTAAAGTAGCCCTAGGAACAGACTGTGGAAACTACTTTCATTGAGATGGGTTGCCAAGCTTCTAAGAAATAACGAGATTCCCAAATACCAGCAAATATTTTTTCACCCAATCTTGATGATACTTGGTGGTAATGATCAGTACACAAATCCCACGTGGCTCACCAAATTTTGTTCTTCTAGGTTGAAGCGTTCGTCTACAGTAGCAGTTTTTATATTTAGGTTTCACTCTGTTCTCTCCTATATAGATAGATGAATTTGGAACTCTAAATACATCATGGTTTGTAGTAGCTCTTTGAAACTTGACAAAATAAAGGAGTTCTCAGTTTTGTCTCTATGGTTTCTTTCCTCTTCAAGTAGCCGTAGCCACAGACTGTGGAAAAGCACTTTCATTGAGAGGGGTTGCCAAGCTTCTAAGAAATAACGAGTTTCCGAAATACCAGCAAATATTTTTTCAGCCAATCTTGATGATACCTGTTGCTGATGATCAGTACACAAATCCCACTTGGCTCACCAAATTCTGTTCTTCTAGGTTGAAGCGTTCGTCTACAGTAGCAGTTTTTATATTTAGGTTACCCTCTGTTCTCTCCTATATAGATAGATGAATTTTGGAACTCTAAATCCAACATGGTTTGTAGTAGCTCTTTGAAACTTGAGAAAATGAAGGAGTTCTCAGTTTTTTCTCTATGGTTTGTTTCCTCTTCAAGTAGCCCTAGGCACAGACTGTGGAAAAGCACTTTCATTGAGAGGGGTTGCCAAGCTTCTAAGAAATTACGAGTTTCCGAAATACCAGCAAATATTTTTTCACCCAAACTTGATGATACATGGTGGTAATGATCAGTACACAAATCCCACTTGGCTCACCAAATTTTGTTCTTCTAGGTTGAAGCGTTCGTCTACAGTAGCAGTTTTTATATTTAGGTTTCCCTCTGTTCTCTCCTGTATAGATAGATGAATTTGGAACTCTAAATCCAACATGGTTTGTAGTAGCTCTTTGAAAATTGACAAAATAAAGGAGTTCTCAGTTTTGTCTCTATGGATTGTTTCCTCTTCAAGTAGCCCTAGGCACACACAGTGGAAAAGCACTTTTATTGAGAGGGGTTGCCAAGCTTCTAAGAAATAACGAGTTTCCGAATACAAGCAAATATTTTTTCACCCAATCTTGATGATACTTGGTGGTAATTATCAGTACACAAATCCCACTTGGCTCACCAAGTTTTGTTCTTCTAGGTTGAAGCGTTCTTCTACAGTAGCGGTTTTTATATCTAGGTATCCCTCTGTTCTCTCCTATATAGATAGATGAATTTGGAACTCTAAATCCAACATGGTTGGTAGTAGCTCTTTGAAACTTGACAAAATAAAGGAGTTCTCAGTTTTGTCTCTATGGTTTGTTTCCTCTTCAAGTAGCCCTAGGCACAGACTGTGGAAAACACTTTCATTGAGATGGGTTGCCAAGCTTCTAAGAAATAAGGACTCCGAAATACCCGCAAATATTTTTTCACCCAATCTTGATGATAATTGGTGGTAATGATGAGTACACAAATCCCACTTGGCTCACCAAATTTTGTTCTTCTAGGTTGAAGCGTTCGTCCACAGTAGCAGTTTTTATATTTAGGTTTCACTCTGTTCTCTCCTTTATAGATAGATGAATTTGGAACTCTAAATACAACATGGTTTGTAGTAGCTCTTTGAAACTTGGCAAAATAAAGGAGTTCTCAGTTTTGTCTCTATGGTTTGTTTCCTCTTCAAGTAGCCCTAGGCACAGACTGTGGAAAAGTACTTTCATTGAGAGGGGTTGCCAAGCTTCTAAGAAATAACGAGTTTCCGAAATACCAGCAAATATTTTTTCAGTCAATCTTGATGATACCTGTTGCTGATGATCAGTACACAAATCCCACATGGCTCACCAAATTTTGTTCTTCTAGGTTGAAGCGATCTTCTACAGTAGCAGTTTTTATATTTAGGTTTCCCTCTGTTCTCTCCTATATAGATAGATGAATTTGGAACTCTAAATCCAACATGGTTTGTAGTAGCTCTTTGAAACTTGACAAAATGAAGGAGTTCTCAGTTTTTTCTCTATGGTTTGTTTCCTCTTCAAGTAGCCCTAGGCACACACAGTGGAAAAGCACTTTTATTGAGAGGGGTTGCCAAGCTTCTAAGAAATAACGAGTTTCCGAAATACCAGCAAATATTTTTTCACCCAATCTTGATGATACTTGGTGGTAATGATCAGTACACAAATCCCACTTGGCTCACCAAATTTTGTTCTTCTAGGTTGAAGCGTTCTTCTACAGTAGCGGTTTTTATATTTAGGTATCCCTCTGTTCTCTCCTATATAGATAGATGAATTTGGAACTCTAAATCCAACATGGGTGGTAGTAGCTCTTTGAAACTTGACAAAATAAAGGAGTTCTCAGTTTTGTCTATATGGTTTGTTTCCTCTTCAATTAGCCCTAGGCACAGACTGTGGAAAACACTTTCATTGAGATGGGTTGCCAAGCTTCTAAGAAATAACGAGATTCCCAAATACCAGCAAATATTTTTTCACCCAATCTTGATGATAGTTTGTGGTAATGATCAGTACACTAATCCCACTAGGTTCACCAAATTTTGTTCTTCTAGGTTGAAGCGTTCGTCTACAGTAGCAGTTTTAATATTTAGGTTTCCCTCTGTTCTCTCCTCTATAGATAGATGAATTTGGAACTCTAAATCCAACATGGATTGTAGTAGCTCTTTGAAAATTGACAAAATAAAGGAATTCTCAGTTTTGTCTCTATGGTTTGTTTCCTTTTCAAGTAGCCCTAGGCACAGACTGTGGAAAAGCACTTTCATTTAGAGGGGTTGCCAAGCTTCTAAGAAATAACGAGTTTCCGAAATACCCGCAAATATTTTTTCACCCAATCTTGATGATAATTGGTGGTAATGATGAGTACACAAATCCCACTTGGCTCACCAAATTTTGTTCTTCTAGGTTGAAGCGTTCGTCTACAGTAGCAGTTTTTATATTTAGGTTTCACTCTGTTCTCTCCTATATAGATAGATGAATTTGGAACTCTAAATACAACATGGTTTGTAGTAGCTCTTTGAAACTTGACAAAATAAAGGAGTTCTCAGTTTTGTCAGTATGGTTTGTTTCTTCTTCAAGTAGCCCTAGGCACAGACTGTGGAAAAGTACTTTCATTGAGAGGGGTTGCCAAGCTTCTAAGAAATAACGAGTTTCCGAAATACCAGCAAATATTTTTTCAGCCAATCTTGATGATACCTGTTGTTGATGATCAGTACACAAATCCCACTTGGCTCACGAAATTCTGTTCTTCTAGGTTGAAGCGCTCGTCTACAGTAGCAGTTTTTATATTTAGGTTTCCCTCTGTTCTCTCCTATATAGATAGATGAATTTGGAACTCTAAATCCAACATGGTTTGTAGTAGCTCTTTGAAACTTGACAAAATGAAGGAGTTCTCAGTTTTTTCTCTATGGTTTGTTTCCTCTTCAAGTAGCCCTAGGCACAGACTGTGGAAAAGCACTTTCATTGAGAGGGGTTGCCAAGCTTCTAAGAAATTAAGAGTTTCCGAAATACCAGCAAATATTTTTTCACCCAAACTTGATGATACATGGTGGTAATGATCAGTACACACATCCCACTTGGCTCACCAAATTTTGTTCTTCTAGGTTGAAGCGTTCGTCTACAGCAGCAGTTTTTATATTTAGGTTTCCCTCTGTTCTCTCCTGTATAGATAGATGAATTTGGAACTCTAAATCCAACATGGTTTGTAGTAGTTCTTTGAAACTTGACAAAATAAAGGAGTTCTCAGTTTTGTCTCTATGGTTTGTTTCCTCTTCAAGTAGCCCTAGGCACAGACTGTGGAAAAGCACTTTCATTGAGAGGGGTTGCCAAGCTTCTAAGAAATTATGAATTTCTGAAATACCAGCAAATATTTTTTCACCCAATCTTGATGATACTTGGTGGTAATGATCAGTACACAAATCCCACTTTGCTGACCAAATTTTGTTCTTCTAGGTTGATGAGTTCGTCTACAGTAGCAGTTTTTATATTTAGGTTTCTCTCTGTTCTCTCCTATATAGATAGATGAATTTGGAACTCTAAATCCAACATGGTTTGTAGTAGCTCTTTGAAACTTGACAAAATGAAGGAGTTCTCAGTTTTTTCTCTATGGTTTGTTTCCTCTTCAAGTAGCCCTAGGCACACACAGTGGAAAAGCACTTTTATTGAGAGGGGTTGCCAAGCTTCTAAGAAATAACGAGTTTCCGAAATACCAGCAAATATTTTTTCACCCAATCTTGATGATACTTGGTGGTAATGATCAGTACACAAATCCCACTTGGCTCACCAAATTTTGTTCTTCTAGGTTGAAGCGTTCTTCTACAGTAGCGGTTTTTATATTTAGGTATCCCTCTGTTCTCTCCTATATAGATAGATGAATTTGGAACTCTAAATCCAACATGGGTGGTAGTAGCTCTTTGAAACTTGACAAAATAAAGGAGTTCTCAGTTTTGTCTATATGGTTTGTTTCCTCTTCAAGTAGCCCTAGGCACAGACTGTGGAAAACACTTTCATTGAGATGGGTTGCCAAGCTTCTAAGAAATAACGAGATTCCCAAATACCAGCAAATATTTTTTCACCCAATCTTGATGATAGTTTGTGGTAATGATCAGTACACTAATCCCACTAGGTTCACCAAATTTTGTTCTTCTAGGTTGAAGCGTTCGTCTACAGTAGCAGTTTTAATATTTAGGTTTCCCTCTGTTCTCTCCTCTATAGATAGATGAATTTGGAACTCTAAATCCAACATGGATTGTAGTAGCTCTTTGAAAATTGACAAAATAAAGGAATTCTCAGTTTTGTCTCTATGGTTTGTTTCCTTTTCAAGTAGCCCTAGGCACAGACTGTGGAAAAGCACTTTCATTTAGAGGGGTTGCCAAGCTTCTAAGAAATAACGAGTTTCCGAAATACCCGCAAATATTTTTTCACCCAATCTTGATGATAATTGGTGGTAATGATGAGTACACAAATCCCACTTGGCTCACCAAATTTTGTTCTTCTAGGTTGAAGCGTTCGTCTACAGTAGCAGTTTTTATATTTAGGTTTCACTCTGTTCTCTCCTATATAGATAGATGAATTTGGAACTCTAAATACAACATGGTTTGTAGTAGCTCTTTGAAACTTGACAAAATAAAGGAGTTCTCAGTTTTGTCAGTATGGTTTGTTTCTTCTTCAAGTAGCCCTAGGCACAGACTGTGGAAAAGTACTTTCATTGAGAGGGGTTGCCAAGCTTCTAAGAAATAACGAGTTTCCGAAATACCAGCAAATATTTTTTCAGCCAATCTTGATGATACCTGTTGTTGATGATCAGTACACAAATCCCACTTGGCTCACGAAATTCTGTTCTTCTAGGTTGAAGCGCTCGTCTACAGTAGCAGTTTTTATATTTAGGTTTCCCTCTGTTCTCTCCTATATAGATAGATGAATTTGGAACTCTAAATCCAACATGGTTTGTAGTAGCTCTTTGAAACTTGACAAAATGAAGGAGTTCTCAGTTTTTTCTCTATGGTTTGTTTCCTCTTCAAGTAGCCCTAGGCACAGACTGTGGAAAAGCACTTTCATTGAGAGGGGTTGCCAAGCTTCTAAGAAATTACGAGTTTCCGAAATACCAGCAAATATTTTTTCACCCAAACTTGATGATACATGGTGGTAATGATCAGTACACACATCCCACTTGGCTCACCAAATTTTGTTCTTCTAGGTTGAAGCGTTCGTCTACAGCAGCAGTTTTTATATTTAGGTTTCCCTCTGTTCTCTCCTGTATAGATAGATGAATTTGGAACTCTAAATCCAACATGGTTTGTAGTAGCTCTTTGAAAATTGACAAAATAAAGGAGTTCTCAGTTTTGTCTCTATGGATTGTTTCCTCTTCAAGTAGCCCTAGGCACACACAGTGGAAAAGCACTTTTATTGAGAGGGGTTGCCAAGCTTCTAAGAAATAACGATTTTCCGAAATACCAGCAAATATTTTTTCACCCAATCTTGATGATACTTGGTGGTAATGATCAGTACACAAATCCCACTTGGCTCACCAAATTTTGTTCTTCTAGGTTGAAGCGTTCGTCTACAGTAGTGGTTTTTATATTTAGGTATCCCTCTGTTCTCTCCTATATAGATACATGAATTTGGAACTCTAAATCCAACATGGTTTGTAGTAGTTCTTTGAAACTTGACAAAATAAAGGAGTTCTCAGTTTTGTCTCTATGGTTTGTTTCCTCTTCAAGTAGCCCTAGGCACAGACTGTGGAAAAGCACTTTCATTGAGAGGGGTTGCCAAGCTTCTAAGAAATTATGAATTTCTGAAATACCAGCAAATATTTTTTCACCCAATCTTGATGATACTTGGTGGTAATGATCAGTACACAAATCCCACTTTGCTGACCAAATTTTGTTCTTCTAGGTTGATGAGTTCGTCTACAGTAGCAGTTTTTATATTTAGGTTTCTCTCTGTTCTCTCCTATATAGATAGATGAATTTGGAACTCTAAATCCAACATGGATTGTAGTAGCTCTTTGAAACTTGACAAAATAAAGGAGTTCTCAGTTTTGTCTGTATGGTTTGTTTCGTCTTCAAGTAGCCCTAGGCACAGACAGTGGAAGCACTTTCATTGAGATGTGTTGCCAAGCTTCTAAGAAATAACGGGTTTCCAAAATACCAGCAAATATTTTTCACCCAGTCTTGATGATACTTTGTGGTAATGATCAGTACACAATTCCAATTTGGCTCACCAAATTTTGTTCTTCTAGGTTGAAGTGTTCGTCTACAGTAGCAGTTTTTATATTTAGGTTTCCCTCTGTTCTCTCCTGTATAGATAGATGAATTTGGAACACTAAATCCAACATGGTTTGTACTAGCTCTTTGAAACTTGAAAAATAAAAGCGTTCTCAGTTTTGTCTCTATGGATTGTTTCCTCTTCTCTTAGCCCTAGGCACAGACTGTGGAAAAGCACTTTAATTTAGAGGGGTATCCAAGCTTCTCAGAAATTAAAAGTTTCCGAAATACCAGCAAATATTTTTTCACCCAATCTTGATGATACTTGGTGGTAATGATCAGTACACAAATCCCACTTGGCTCACCGAATTTTGTTCTTCTAGGTTGAAGCGTTCGTCTAGTGTAGCAGTTTTATATTTAGGTTTCCCTCTGTTCTCTCCTATATAGATATATGAATTTGGAACTCTAAATCCAACATGGTTTGTAGTAGCTCTTTGAAACTTGACAAAATAAAGGAGTTCTCAGTTTTGTCTCAATGGTTTGTTTCCTCCTCAAGTAGCCCTAGGCACAGAATGTGGAAAAGCACTTTCATTGAGAGTGGTTGCCAAGCTTCTAAAAATTACAAGTTTCCGAAATACCAGCAAATATTTTTTCACCCAATCTTGATGATACTTGGTGGTAATGATCAGTACACTAATCCCACTAGGTTCACCAAATTTTGTTCTTCTAGGTTGAAGCGTTCGTCTACAGTAGCAGTTTTAATATTTAGGTTTCCCTCTGTTCTCTCCTCTATAGATAGATGAATTTGGAACTCTAAATCCAACATGGATTGTAGTAGCTCTTTGAAAATTGACAAAATAAAGGAATTCTCAGTTTTGTCTCTATGGTTTGTTTCCTTTTCAAGTAGCCCTAGGCACAGACTGTGGAAAAGCACTTTCATTTAGAGGGGTTGCCAAGCTTCTAAGAAATAACGAGTTTCCGAAATACCCGCAAATATTTTTTCACCCAATCTTGATGATAATTGGTGGTAATGATGAGTACACAAATCCCACTTGGCTCACCAAATTTTGTTCTTCTAGGTTGAAGCGTTCGTCTACAGTAGCAGTTTTTATATTTAGGTTTCACTCTGTTCTCTCCTATATAGATAGATGAATTTGGAACTCTAAATACAACATGGTTTGTAGTAGCTCTTTGAAACTTGACAAAATAAAGGAGTTCTCAGTTTTGTCAGTATGGTTTGTTTCTTCTTCAAGTAGCCCTAGGCACAGACTGTGGAAAAGTACTTTCATTGAGAGGGGTTGCCAAGCTTCTAAGAAATAACGAGTTTCCGAAATACCAGCAAATATTTTTTCAGCCAATCTTGATGATACCTGTTGTTGATGATCAGTACACAAATCCCACTTGGCTCACGAAATTCTGTTCTTCTAGGTTGAAGCGCTCGTCTACAGTAGCAGTTTTTATATTTAGGTTTCCCTCTGTTCTCTCCTATATAGATAGATGAATTTGGAACTCTAAATCCAACATGGTTTGTAGTAGCTCTTTGAAACTTGACAAAATGAAGGAGTTCTCAGTTTTTTCTCTATGGTTTGTTTCCTCTTCAAGTAGCCCTAGGCACAGACTGTGGAAAAGCACTTTCATTGAGAGGGGTTGCCAAGCTTCTAAGAAATTACGAGTTTCCGAAATACCAGCAAATATTTTTTCACCCAAACTTGATGATACATGGTGGTAATGATCAGTACACACATCCCACTTGGCTCACCAAATTTTGTTCTTCTAGGTTGAAGCGTTCGTCTACAGCAGCAGTTTTTATATTTAGGTTTCCCTCTGTTCTCTCCTGTATAGATAGATGAATTTGGAACTCTAAATCCAACATGGTTTGTAGTAGCTCTTTGAAAATTGACAAAATAAAGGAGTTCTCAGTTTTGTCTCTATGGATTGTTTCCTCTTCAAGTAGCCCTAGGCACACACAGTGGAAAAGCACTTTTATTGAGAGGGGTTGCCAAGCTTCTAAGAAATAACGATTTTCCGAAATACCAGCAAATATTTTTTCACCCAATCTTGATGATACTTGGTGGTAATGATCAGTACACAAATCCCACTTGGCTCACCAAATTTTGTTCTTCTAGGTTGAAGCGTTCGTCTACAGTAGTGGTTTTTATATTTAGGTATCCCTCTGTTCTCTCCTATATAGATACATGAATTTGGAACTCTAAATCCAACATGGTTTGTAGTAGTTCTTTGAAACTTGACAAAATAAAGGAGTTCTCAGTTTTGTCTCTATGGTTTGTTTCCTCTTCAAGTAGCCCTAGGCACAGACTGTGGAAAAGCACTTTCATTGAGAGGGGTTGCCAAGCTTCTAAGAAATTATGAATTTCTGAAATACCAGCAAATATTTTTTCACCCAATCTTGATGATACTTGGTGGTAATGATCAGTACACAAATCCCACTTTGCTGACCAAATTTTGTTCTTCTAGGTTGATGAGTTCGTCTACAGTAGCAGTTTTTATATTTAGGTTTCTCTCTGTTCTCTCCTATATAGATAGATGAATTTGGAACTCTAAATCCAACATGGATTGTAGTAGCTCTTTGAAACTTGACAAAATAAAGGAGTTCTCAGTTTTGTCTGTATGGTTTGTTTCGTCTTCAAGTAGCCCTAGGCACAGACAGTGGAAGCACTTTCATTGAGATGTGTTGCCAAGCTTCTAAGAAATAACGGGTTTCCAAAATACCAGCAAATATTTTTCACCCAGTCTTGATGATACTTTGTGGTAATGATCAGTACACAATTCCAATTTGGCTCACCAAATTTTGTTCTTCTAGGTTGAAGTGTTCGTCTACAGTAGCAGTTTTTATATTTAGGTTTCCCTCTGTTCTCTCCTGTATAGATAGATGAATTTGGAACACTAAATCCAACATGGTTTGTACTAGCTCTTTGAAACTTGAAAAATAAAAGCGTTCTCAGTTTTGTCTCTATGGATTGTTTCCTCTTCTCTTAGCCCTAGGCACAGACTGTGGAAAAGCACTTTAATTTAGAGGGGTATCCAAGCTTCTCAGAAATTAAAAGTTTCCGAAATACCAGCAAATATTTTTTCACCCAATCTTGATGATACTTGGTGGTAATGATCAGTACACAAATCCCACTTGGCTCACCGAATTTTGTTCTTCTAGGTTGAAGCGTTCGTCTAGTGTAGCAGTTTTATATTTAGGTTTCCCTCTGTTCTCTCCTATATAGATATATGAATTTGGAACTCTAAATCCAACATGGTTTGTAGTAGCTCTTTGAAACTTGACAAAATAAAGGAGTTCTCAGTTTTGTCTCAATGGTTTGTTTCCTCCTCAAGTAGCCCTAGGCACAGAATGTGGAAAAGCACTTTCATTGAGAGTGGTTGCCAAGCTTCTAAAAATTACAAGTTTCCGAAATACCAGCAAATATTTTTTCACCCAATCTTGATGATACTTGGTGGTAATGATCAGTACACAAATCCCACTTGGCTCACCAAATTTTGTTCTTCTAGGTTGAAGCGTTCGTCTACAGTAGCAGTTTTTATATTTAGGTTTCTCTCTGTTCTCTCCTATATAGATAGATGAATTTGGAACTCTAAATCCCACATGGTTTGTAGTAGCTCTTTGAAACTTGACAAAATAAAGGAGTTCTCAATTTTGTCTCTATGGTTTGTTTCCTCTTCAAGTAGCCCTAGGCACAGACTGTGGAAAAGCACTTTCATTGAGAGGGGTTGCCAAGCTTCTAAGAAATAACGAGTTTCCGAAATACCAGCAAATATTTTTTCAGCCAATCTTGATGATACCTGTTGCTGATGATCAGTACACAAATCCCACTTGGCTCACCAAATTCTGTTCTTCTAGGTTGAAGCGTTCGTCTACAGTAGCAGTTTTTATATTTAGGTTTCCCTCTGTTCTCTCCTATATAGATAGATCAATTTGGAACTCTAAATCCAACATGGTTTGTAGTAGCTCTTTGAAACGTGAAAAATAAAGGAGTTCTCAGTTTTGTCTCTATGGTTTGTTTCTTCTTCAAGTAGCCCTAGGCACAGACTGTGGAAAAGCACTTTCATTGAGAGGGGTTGCCAAGCTTCTAAGAAATAACGAGTTTCCAAAATACCAGCAAATATTTTTTCAGCCAATCTTGATGATACTTGTTGCTGATGATCAGTACACAAATCCCACTTGGCTCACCAAATTCTGTTCTTCTAGGTTGAAGCGTTCGTCTACAGTAGCAGTTTTTATATTTAGGTTTCACTCTGTTGTCTCATATATAGATAGATGAATTTGGAACTCTAAATCCAACATGGTTTGTAGTAGCTCTTTGAAACTTGACAAAATAAAGGAGTTCTCAGTTTTGTCTCTATAGTTTGTTTCCTCTTCAACTAGTCCTAGGCACAGACTGTGGAAAACCACTTTCATTGAGAGGGGTTGCCAAGCTTCTACGAAATTACGAGTTTCCGAAATACCAGCAAATATTTTTTCACCCAATCTTGATGATACTTGGTGGTAATGATCAGTACAGAAATCCCACTTTGCTCACCAAATTTTGTTCTTCTAGGTTGAAGCATTCGTCTACAGTAGCAGTTTTTATATTTAGGTTTCCCTCTGTTGTCTCATATATAGATAGATGAATTTGGAACTCTAAATCCAACATGGTTTTTAGTAGCTCTTTGAAACTTGACAAAATAAAG
Source organism: Callospermophilus lateralis (assembly GCF_048772815.1). Classification (NCBI taxonomy): domain Eukaryota; kingdom Metazoa; phylum Chordata; class Mammalia; order Rodentia; family Sciuridae; genus Callospermophilus; species Callospermophilus lateralis. Next base: position 47,582 of record NW_027517157.1, read on the forward strand.
GCGTTCTCAGTTTTGTCTCTATGGTTTGTTTCCTCTTGAAGTAGCCCTAGGCACAGACTGTGGAAAAGCACTTTCATTGAGAGGGGTTGCCAAGCTTCTA